>NC_092036.1:56088098-56268021 GCF_003086295.3 Arachis hypogaea
TAATTCTTGGAGAAAACTCCTTCTTGCTTGAGGACGTCCCAGAGGTCTTCTCACTAGGATTTTCGTCCTCCTCCTCCCTTGTGCATTCGGCACATTGATCACTCAATGGCCTTGCACTCTCCTTTTGGATTCTCTTCTGTATTACTTGGGAGATACTGGAGGGTTTCAATGACTTTCTTATCAGCTGCCCACTTGTGCTCCAGATTCTGATGGAGGATCTTGTTCATTCATGAACTGAAAGTGGCCTTTGCAGATCAGAGACTAGATTGGCTAAATTAGAAGTGTTTTGTTCAGATCTCTGTCGTTGCTGAGAAGATGATGGATATGGCTTGCTATTGCTCAGCCTATTACGTCCACCATTGTTAAAGCCTTGTTGAGGCTTTTGTTGATCCTTCATGAGAATTTGGATGATTTCTCCATGATGAGTTATAGGTGTTTCCATAAGGTTCACCCATGTAATTAACTCTGCCATGGCAGGGTTCTCAGGATCATTAGCTTCTTCAGAGCTGCCTTTAGTACTGTTGGATGCATGTTGCCATCCATTCAGACTTTGAGAGATCATGTTGACATGCTGAGTCAACACTTGTTCTGAGCCAATATGGCATTCAGAGCATCAATTTCAAGAACTCCTTTCTTCTGAGGTGTCCCATTATTCACGGAATTCCTCTCAGAAGTGTACATGAATTGGTTGTTTGCAACCATGTCAATGATTCACCTTAGTTTTCAGGATAGATCACTGCAAAGAAGAATAAAATCAAAAAAAAAAAAAATGGCCATTAACATTAGAACTTTTAGTTTTTTTACTTATAAGGGTACCATTTTGCTTGATTTAAATCTTCACTTGTTTTTTGAGGAAAGAATATCAAAAGAGTACACTTATCCATAGTCCAGGCTATCCTAGTTTGATCCAACATATTACTGTTTCTTACAGAAAGGGGAAAAGCATCAGTCTGTAGACTTCAGGATCAACTCCATTCGTCTTTACAGTCTCACAGATCTGCAAGAACTCAGTTAAAAACTGGTAAGGATCTTCAGATGGAAGTCCATAACACTTGCAGTTTTGTTGCATTAAGGCAACTAGCTGAGGTTTCAGCTCAAAATTATTGGCTCCAATGGCAGGAATGGAGATGCTTCTTCCATCAAACTTGGACGTTGGCTTTGTGAAGTCACCAAGCATTCTCCTTGCATTATTATTATTTCGGCTGCCATCTCCTTCTCTTGTTCTAATATTTCTGAAAGGTTACCTTTAGATTGTTGTAATTTAGCTTCTCTTAGTTTTCTCTTCAGAGTCCTTTCAGGTTCTGGATCAATTTCAACAAGAGTGCCTTTATCCTTGTTCCTGCTCATATGAAAGAGAAGAAAACAAGAAAAGAAAGAGGAATCCTCTATGTCACAGTATAGAGATTCCTTTATGTTAGTAGAAAAAGAAAGAGGAGAAGAGTGAAGGAGAATAAGTTCGGATTTTTAGATGAAGAGAGGTGAAGAGAAGTGTTAGTAAATAAATAATTAAATAGAAGAAGATGAGAGAGGGATTTTCGAAAATATTTTTTGAAAAAGAGGTTAGTGATTTTCGAAAATTAAAGATAAAATAAGTTTGAAATTAAATTTAAAACAATTAACTAATCAAAAGAATTTTGAAAAAGAGAGAGGTATTTTCGAAAATTGAAGAGGGACAAGTAGTTAGGTGGTTTTGAAAAAGATAAGAAACAAACAAAAAGTCAAAGAGTTAGTTTGAAAAAGATATAAAAATCAAATTTAAAAAGATAAGAAGATAAGAGGTTAGATAAAATATTTTGAAATCAAATTTTGAAAAAGTTAAAATTTTTGAAAAAGATAAGATAAAAGATAAAAATATTTAATTTTGAAAAATTAAAATTACTTACTTCACTAACAAGAAACTACAAGATAAGATTCTAGAACTTAAAGATTGCACCTTTCTTAACAAGAAAGTAACAAACTTCAAATTTTTGAACCAGTCACATTAACTGTTAGCTAATTTTCGAAAATATGATAAGAAAAAGATTTTGAAAATATTTTGAAAAAGATTTTTTTGAAATTTTCGAAAAATAGAAAAAAATGAAAAAGATATAATTTTTGAAAAAGATTTTGAAAAGATAAGATTTTAAAATTGAAAATTTGACTTGACTTGTAAGAAACAACTAATTTTGAAAATTTTGACTAAGTCAACTCAAATTTTCGAAAATTATAAGAAAAATAAGGAAAAGATATTTTTTTGATTTTTGAATTTTTAATTATGAGAAAAACAAACAAAAAAATGACCCAAAACATAAAAATTTTGGATCAAAACCAATGATGCATGCAAGAACACTATGAATGTCAAGATGAACACCAAGAACACTTTGAAGATCATGATGAACATCAAGAACATATTTTTGAAAAATGTTTTATGCAAAGAAAACATGCAAGACACCAAACTTAGAAATCTTTAATGCATGGACTCTTACAAACGAAAAATGCATATGAAAAACAACAAACAACACAAAACAAGAAATTATCAAGATCAAACAAGAAGACTTGTCAAGAACAACTTGAAGATCATGAAGAACACCATAAATGCATGAATTTTTTCGAAAAATGTAAGAAAAATTTTAAAAGCATGCAATTGACACCAACTTAAAAATTAACACAAGACTCAAACAAGAAACGCAAAATATTTTTGATTTTTATGATTTTCTAATTTTTTGTATTTTTATTTTATTTTTTTTGAAAATATTCTTTTAGAAAAACGAAAATAAAAGAAAAATTTTGAAAAGAAAATAAAAAGAAAATTACCTAATCTGAGCAACAAGATGAACCGTCAGTTGTCCATACTCGAACAATCCCCGGCAACGGCGCCAAAAACTTGGTGGACGAAATTGTTATCACATCAATGTAGTATTCTTTGTTGTTGTATGGAATCATTATTATGGCACTTATGTGTGGACACAACTCCGTTCAACTAACCAGCAAGTGTACTGGGTCGTCCAAGTAATACCTTACGTGAGTAAGGGTCGATCCCACAGAGATTGTTGGTATGAAGCAAGCTATGGTCACCTTGTAAATCTCAGTTAGGCAGATTAAATTGGTTTATGATGAGTTCGAAAATTAATAATAAATAGAAAATAAAAAGGGATAGAAATACTTATGTAAATCAATAGTGGGAATTTCAGATAAGCGTATGGAGATGCTGTGCTCCTCTCGTATCTCTCCTTTTTTTTATTACATTCATCCAATCCTTCTTACTCCTTTCCGTGGCAAGCTGTATGTAGGGCATCACCGTTGTCAATGGCTACATCCCATCCTCTCAGTGAAAACGTTCCTATGCTCTGTCACAGCACGGCTAATCACTGTCGGTTCTCAATCAGGTTGGAATAGAATCCCTTGATTCTTTTGCGCTTGTCATCACGCCCAGCCTTCAGGAGTTTGAAGCTCGTCACAGTCATTCAATCCCAGAATCCTACTCGGAATACCACAGACAAGGTTTAGACCTTCCGGATCCTCATGAATGCCGCCATCTATCTAGCTTATACCACGAAGATTCTGTTTGGGAATCTAAGAGATATGCGCCCGGCCTAGAGTAGAACGAAAGTGGTTGTCAATCACGCGCGTTCATAGGTGAGAATGATGATGAGGGTCACGGATCATCACATTCATCAAAGTTAAGTGTAACGTATATCTTGGAATAAGAATAAAAGAGAATTGAATAGAAAGTAATAGTAATTGTATTGAAACTTGAGGTACAGCAGAGCTCCACACCCTTAATCTATGGTGTGTAGAAACTCCACTGTTGGAAATACATAAGTGAAAGGTTCAGGCATGGCCGAATGGCCAGCCCTCTCCATGATCAAGAGACCGAATAGTCAAGAGATTAAACTGTCAAAAGATGTCTAATACAATAGTAACTTATCCTATTTATACTAGACTAGCTACTAGGGTTTACATGAGTAAGTAATTGATGCATAAATCCACTTCCGGGGCCCACTTGGTGTATGCTTGGGCTGAGCTTGATCTATCCACGAGCTGAGGCTTTTCTTGGAGTTGAACTCCAAGTTATAACGTGTTTTGGGCGTTCAACTCCGGATCATGACGTTTTTCTGGCGTTTAACTCCAGACAGCAGCATGTACTTGGCGTTCAACGCCAAGTTATGTCGTCAATTTCCGAAGAAAGTATGGACTATTATATATTGCTGGAAAGCTCTGGATGTCTACTTTCCAACGCCGTTAAGAGCGCTTCAATTGGAGTTCTGTAGCTCCAGAAAATCCATTTCGAGTTCAGGGAGGTCAGATTCCAACAGCATCAGCAGTCCTTTTGTCAGCCTTTTTCAGAGTTTTGCTCAAATCCCTCAATTTCAGCCAGAAATTACCTGAAATCACAGAAAAACACACAAACTCATAGTAAAGTCCAGAAATGTGAATTTAACATAAAAACTAAAGAAAACATCCCTAAAAGTAGCTTGAACTTACTAAAAACTACCTAAAAACAATGCCAAAAAGCGTATAAATTATCCGCTCATCACAACACCAAACTTAAATTGTTGCTTGTCCCCAAGCAACTGAAAATCAATTAGGATAAAAAGAAGAGAATATACTATAAATTTCAAAATATCAATGAATATTAGTTATAATTAGATGAGCGGGACTTGTAGCTTTTTGCTTCTGAACAGTTTTGGCATCTCACTTTTTCCCTTGAAGTTTAGAATGATTGGCTTCTCTAGGAACTTAGAATTTTGGATAGTGTTATTGATTCTCCTAGTTAAGCATGTTGATTCTTGAACACAGCTACTTATGAGTCTTGGCCGTGGCCCTAAGCATTTTGTTTTCCAGTATTACCACCGGATACACAAATGCCACAAACACATAACTGGGTGAACCTTTTCAGATTGTGACTCAGCTTTGCTAGAGTTCCCAGTTAGTGGTGTCCAGAGCTCTTAAGCACACTCTTTTTGCTTTGGATCATGACTTTAACCACTCAGTCTCAAGCTTTTCACTTGGACCTGCATGACACAAGCACATGGTTAGGGACAGCTTGGTTTAGCCGCTTAGGCCTGGATTTTATTTCCTTGGGCTCTCCTATCCATTGATGCTCAAAGCCGTGGATCCTTTTTACCCTTTCCTTTTGGTTTTAAGGGCTATTGGCTTTTTCTGCTTGCTTTTTCTTTTTTCTTTCTATTTTTTGGCATTTTTTTCTTTTTTTTTTGGCAAGCTTTTTACTTTTCACTGCTTTTTCTTGCTTCAAGAATCAATTTCATGATCTTTCAGATCATCAATAACATTTCTCTTTGTTCATCATTCTTTCAAGAGCCAACAGTTTTAACATTCATAAACAACAAGATCAAAAATATGCACTGTTCAAGCATTCATTCAGAAAACAAAATGTATTGTCACCACATCAATATAATTAAATTAAATTCAAGGACAATTTTCGAAATTTATGTACTTCTTGTTCTTTTGAATTGAAACATTTTTCATTTAAGAGAGGTGAAGGATTTCATGGAATTTATTCATAGCTTTAAGACATAGTTACTACATACTAATGATCATGAAATAAAGACACAAAACATAGATAAACACAACATTCAAAACCGAAAACAGAAAGAAATAAAGAACAAGGAATGAATCCACCTTTAGAGGCGTCTTCTTCTTGAAGGTCCAACAATGTCCTTAAGCTCTTCTATGTCCCTTCTTTACCTTTGTTGCTCCTCCTTCATTGCTCTTTGATCTTCTCTTATTTCATGGAGAATGATGGAGTGCTCATGATGTTGCACCCTTAATTGTTCCAAATTGTGGCTCAAATCTTCTAAGGAGGTGTTAAGTTGCTCCCAATAGTTGTTGGGAGGAAAGTGCATCCCTTGAGGCATCTCAGGGATTTCTTGATGATGAGCTTCCTCATGCATCTCTTGAGAACCGTGAAGGGTCTCTCTTGCTTGCTCCATCCTCTTCTTGGTGATGGGCTTATCCTCTTCAATGGGGATATCTCCTTCTATGATAACTCCAGCTGAGTAACATAGATGGCAAATAAGGTGAGGAAAAGCTAGCCTTGCCATGGTGGAGGACTTGTCGGCTATTTTGTAGAATTCATTGGAGATGACCTCATGAACTTCTACTTCCTCTCCAATCATGATGCCATGAATCATGATGGCCCGATCCACAGTAACTTCAGATCGGTTGCTAGTGGGAATGATGGAGCGTTGAATGAACTCCAGCCATCCTCTAGCCACAGGCTTGAGGTCCAGTCTTCTTAGTTGAACTGGCTTGCCTTTGGAGTCTCTTCTCCATTGAGCTCCTTCCACACATATGTCCGTTAGGACTTGGTCCAACCTTTGATTAAAGTTGACCCTTCTAGTGTAGGGGCGTTCATCTCCTTGCATCATGGGCACGTGAAACGCCAACCTCACATTTTTCGGACTAAAATCTAAGTATTTCCCCCGAACCATTGTGAGATAATTCTTTGGACTCGGGTTCATACTTTGATCATGGTTCCTAGTGATCCATGCATTGGCATAGAACTCTTGAACCCTTAAGATTCCGACTTGTTGCATGGGGTTGGTTAAGACTTCCCAACCTCTTCTTCGGATCTCATGTCGGATCTCCGGATACTCATTCTTTTTGAGCTTGAAAGGGACCTCGGGGATCACCTTCTTCTTTGCCACAACATCATAGAAGTGGTCTTGATGGCTCTTGGAGATGAATCTTTCCATCTCCCATGACTCGGAGGTGGAAGCTTTTGTCTTCCCTTTTCCTTTTCTAGAGGATTCTCCGGTATTAGGTGCCATTGATGGTAGTGGAAAACAGAAAAGATTGTGCTTTGACCATACCAAACTTAAAATATTGCTCGTCCTCGAGCAATAAAAGAAAGAAGAGAAGAAGAAGAAGAAGAGAATATGGTAGAGAGGGAGAGAGGTAGGTTCGGTCAAGGTGAAGAAGAGGGAGTTGTGTTGTGTGAAAATGAAGTAGAATGGAAGGGTATATATAGGGAGAGGGGGTAGTGTGTATTCGGCCATTAGGGTGGGAATGGGTGGGAAAATGGTTTTGAATTTTTGAAGGTAGGTGGGGTTTATGGGGAAGAGTGGATGGATGTGAGTGGTGAAGGGGGTGATTGGGAAGAGGAATTGAGGTGATTGGTGAAGAGTGTTGGGAAGTGTGACATGGGGAAGAGTAATCACAAAAATAGGATTAGGAGGTAAGGTGGGAATATAGTAGGTGGGGATCCTGTGGGGTCCACAGATCCTGAGGTGATCCTGTGGGGTCCACAGATCCTGGGGTGTCAAGAAATTCCATCCTTGCACCAAATAGGCATGTAAAATGCCCTTGCACACCATTCTGGCGTTTAAACGCCGTGTGGTGCACATTCTGGGCGTTCAACGCACATGTAAAGCATGTTTCTGGCGTTGAACGCTAGTTTCATGCTTGTTACTGGCGTTCAGCGCCATCTTTTCTTCTCTAGGCACATTCCTGGCATTCAGCGCCAGAATATTGCTTATTTCTGGCGTTCAGCGCCAGAATGATGCTCTGTTCTGGCGTTGAACGCCAGCCAGATGCATCTTACTGGCGTTGAACGCCAGCCTGTGTGTCCTCCAGGGTTTGAATTTTTTCTTCTGCTGTTTTTGATTCTATTTTTACTTTTTATGATTTTTTCGTGACTCCTCATGATCATGTACCTAATAAAACACAAAATAATAATAAAATAAAAATTAGATAAAATAAAATTGGGTTGCCTCCCAACAAGCGCTTCTTTAATGTCAATAGCTTGACAGTGGCTCTCATGGAGCCACAAAGGTGATCAGGTCAATGTTGTATAGTCCCAACACCAAATTTAGAGTTTGGATATGGGATCTTAACACCAAACTTAGAGTTTGGTTGTGGCCTCACAACACCAAACTTAGAGTTTGACTGTGGGGGTTCTTCTTGACTCTGAACTGAGAGAAGCTCTTCATGCTTACTCTCTTTTGTCACAGAGGGATGGCCATGTGTCTTAAACACAAGGTAGTCCCCATTCAATTGAAGGACTAGTTCACCTCTGTTGACATCTATCACAGCTTCTGCTGTGGCTAGGAAAGGTCTTCCAAGGATGATGCATTCATCCTCTTCCTTCCTAGTGTCTAAGATTATGAAATCAGCAGGGATGTAAAGGCCTTCAACCTTTACTAACACGTCCTCTACTACTCCATAAGCTTGTCTCAATGACTTGTCTGCCAATTGTAATGAGAACAAGGCAGGTTGTACCTCAATGATCCCCAGCTTCTCCATTACAGAGAGTGGCATAAGATTTATCCCTGACCCCAGATCACATAGAGCCTTTTCAAAGGTCATGGTGCCTATGGTACAAGGTATTAAGAACTTGCCAGGATCTTGTTTCTTTTGAGGTAGAGTTTGCTGAATCCTGGTATCTAGTTCATTAATGAGCAAGGGAGGTTCACTTTCCCAAGTCTCATTACCAAACAACTTGGCATTCAGCTTCATGATAGCTCCTAAATATTGAGCAACTTGCTCTCCAGTTACATCTTCATCCTCTTCAGAGGAAGAATAGTCTTCAGAGCTCATGAATGGCAGAAGGAGATTTAATGGAATCTCTATGGTCTCTATACGAGCCTCAGATTCCTTTGGATCCTTAATAGGAAACTCCTTCTTGCTTGAAGGACGTCCCAGGAGGTCTTCCTCACTAGGATTTTCGTCCTCCTCCTCCCTTGTGCATTCGGCCACATTGATCACATCAATAGCCTTGCACTCTCCTTTTGGATTCTCTTCTGTATTACTTGGGAGAATACTGGGAGGAGTTTCAATGACTTTCTTACTTAGCTGGCCCACTTGTGCCTCCAAATTTCTAATGGAGGATCTTGTTTCATTCATGAAACTGAAAGTGGCCTTTGATAGATCAGAGACTAGATTGGCTAAATTAGAAGTGTTTTGTTCAGAATTCTCTATCTGTTGCTGAGAAGATGATGGATATGGCTTGCTATTGCTCAGCCTATTACGTCCACCATTGTTAAAGCCTTGTTGAGGCTTTTGTTGATCCTTCCATGAGAAATTTGGATGATTTCTCCATGATGAGTTATAGGTGTTTCCATAAGGTTCACCCATGTAATTAACCTCTGCCATGGCAGGGTTCTCAGGATCATTAGCTTCTTCAGAAGCTGCCTTATTAGTACTGTTGGATGCATGTTGCCATCCATTCAGATTTGAGAGATCATGTTGACTTGCTGAGTCAACACTTTGTTCTGAGCCAATATGGCATTCAGAGCATCAATTTCAAGAACTCCTTTCTTCTGAGGTGTCCCATTATTCACGGAATTCCTCTCAGAAGTGTACATGAATTGGTTGTTTGCAACCATGTCAATGAGTTCTTGAGCCTCTTTAGGCGTTTTCTTCAGGTGAATAGATCCACCTGCAGAATGGTCCAATGACATTTTCGAAAATTCAGATAGACCATAATAGAATATATCTAATATGGTCCATTCTGAAAACATGTCAGATGGACATCTTTTGGTCAGCTGCTTGTATCTTTCCCAAGCTTCATAGAGGGATTCACCATCTTTTTGCTTGAAGGTTTGAACATCCACTCTCAGCTTGCTTAGCTTTTGAGGAGGAAAGAATTTATCCAAGAAGGCAGTCACCAGCTTATCCCATGAGTCCAGGCTATCCTTGGGTTGTGAATCCAACCATATTCTAGCTCTGTCTCTTACAGCAAAGGGGAAAAGCATGAGTCTGTAGACTTCAGGATCAACTCCATTCGTCTTTACAGTCTCACAGATCTGCAAGAACTCAGTTAAAAACTGGTAAGGATCTTCAGATGGAAGTCCATAACACTTGCAGTTTTGTTACATTAAGGCAACTAGCTGAGGTTTCAGCTCAAAATTATTGGCTCCAATGGCAGGAATGGAGATGCTTCTTCCATCAAACTTGGACGTTGGCTTTGTGAATTCACCAAGCATTCTCCTTGCATTATTATTATTTTCGGCTGCCATCTCCTTCTCTTGTTCTAATATTTCTGAAAGGTTACCTTTAGATTGTTGTAATTTAGCTTCTCTTAGTTTTCTCTTCAGAGTCCTTTCAGGTTCTGGATCAATTTCAACAAGAGTGCCTTTATCCTTATTCCTGCTCATATGAAAGAGAAGAAAACAAGAAAAGAAAGAGGAATCCTCTATGTCACAGTATAGAGATTCCTTTATGTTAGTAGAAAAAGAAAGAGGAGAAGAGTGAAGGAGAATAAGTTCGGATTTTTAGATGAAGAGAGGTGAAGAGAAGTGTTAGTAAATAAATAATTAAATAGAAGAAGATGAGAGAGGGATTTTTGAAAATATTTTTTGAAAAAGAGGTTAGTGATGTTCGAAAATTAAAGATAAAATAAGTTTGAAATTAAATTTAAAACAATTAACTAATCAAAAAGAATTTTTGAAAAAGGGAGAGGTATTTTCGAAAATTGAAGAGGGACAAGTAGTTAGGTGGTTTTGAAAAAGATAAGAAACAAACAAAAAGTCAAAGAGTTAGTTTGAAAAAGATATAAAAATCAAATTTGAAAAGATAAGAAGATAAGAGGTTAGATAAAATATTTTGAAATCAAATTTTGAAAAAGATAAAATTTTTGAAAAAGATAAGATAAAAGATAAAAATATTTAATTTTGAAAAATTAAAATTACTTACTTCACTAACAAGAAACTACAAGATAAGATTCTAGAACTTAAAGATTGCACCTTTCTTAACAAGAAAGTAACAAACTTCAAATTTTTGAACCAATCACATTAACTGTTAGCTAATTTTCGAAAATATGATAAGAAAAGGATTTTGAAAATATTTTGAAAAAGATTTTTTTGAAATTTTCGAAAAATAGAAAAAAATGAAAAAGATATAATTTTTGAAAAAGATTTTGAAAAGATAAGATTTTTAAAATTGAAAATTTGACTTGACTTGTAAGAAACAACTAATTTTGAAAATTTTTGACTAAGTCAACTCAAATTTTCGAAAATTATAAGAAAAATAAGGAAAAGATATTTTTTTGATTTTTGAATTTTTAATTATGAGAAAAACAAACAAAAAAATTGACCCAAAATATAAAAATTTTGGATCAAAACCAATTATGCATGCAAGAACACTATGAATGTCAAGATGAACACCAAGAACACTTTGAAGATCATGATGAACATCAAGAACATATTTTTGAAAAATTTTTGATGCAAAGAAAACATGAAAGACACCAAACTTAGAAATCTTTAATGCATGGACTCTTACAAACGAAAAATGCATATGAAAAACAACAAACAACACAAAACAAGAAATTATCAAGATCAAACAAGAAGACTTGTCAAGAACAACTTGAAGATCATGAAGAACACCATGAATGCATGAATTTTTTCGAAAAATGCAAGAAAAATTTTAAAAGCATGCAATTGACACTAACTTAAAAATTAACACAAGACTCAAACAAGAAACGCAAAATATTTTTGATTTTTATGATTTTCTAATTTTTTTTGTATTTTTATTTTGTTTTTTTTGAAAATATTCTTTTAGAAAAACGAAAATAAAAGAAAAAATTTGAAAACTTTTTGAAAAGAAAATAACAAGAAAATTACCTAATCTGAGTAACAAGATGAACCGTCAGTTGTCCATACTCGAACAATCACCGGCAACAGCGCCAAAAACTTGGTGGACGAAATTGTGATAACATCAATGGAATCATTATTATGGCACTTATGTGTGGACACAACTCCGTTCAACTAACCAGCAAGTGTACTGGGTCGTCCAAGTAATACCTTACGTGAGTAAGGGTCGATCCCACAGAGATTGTTGGTATGAAGCAAGCTATGGTCACCTTGTAAATCTCAGTTAGGCAGATTAAATTGGTTTATGATGAGTTCGAAAATTAATAATAAATAGAAAATAAAAAGGGATAGAAATACTTATGTAAATCAATAGTGGGAATTTCAGATAAGCGTATGGAGATGCTGTGCTCCTCTCGTATCTCTACTTTTTTTTATTACATTCATCCAATCCTTCTTACTCCTTTCCGTGGCAAGCTGTATGTAGGGCATCACCGTTGTCAATGGCTACATCCCATCCTCTCAGTGAAAACGTTCCTATGCTCTGTCACAGCACGGCTAATCACTGTCGGTTCTCAATCAGGTTGGAATAGAATCCCTTGATTCTTTTGCGCTTGTCATCACACCCAGCCTTCAGGAGTTTGAAGCTTGTCACAGTCATTCAATCCCAGAATCCTACTCGGAATACCACAGACAAGGTTAGACCTTCCGGATCCTGATGAATGCCGCCATCTATCTAGCTTATACCACGAAGATTCTGTTGGAGAATCTAAGAGATATGCGCCCGGCCTAGAGTAGAACGAAAGTGGTTGTCAATCACGCGCGTTCATAGGTGAGAATGATGATGAGTGTCACGGATCATCACATTCATCAAAGTTAAGTGTAACGTATATCTTGGAATAAGAATAAAAGAGAATTGAATAGAAAGTAATAGTAATTGTATTGAAACTTGAGGTACAGCAGAACTCCACACCCTTAATCTATGGTGTGTAGAAACTCCACTGTTGGAAATACATAAGTGAAAGGTTCAGGCATGGCCGAATGGCCAGCCCTCTCCATGATCAAGAGACCGAATAGTCAAGAGATTAAACTGTCAAAAGATGTCTAATACAATAGTAACTTATCCTATTTATACTAGACTAGCTACTAGGGTTTACATGAGTAAGTAATTGATGCATAAATCCACTTCCGGGGCCCACTTGGTGTATGCTTGGGCTGAGCTTGATCTATCCACGAGCTGAGGCTTTTCTTGGAGTTGAACTCCAAGTTATAACGTGTTTTGGGCGTTCAACTCCGGATCATGACGTTTTTCTGGCGTTTAACTCCAGACAGCAGCATGTACTTGGCGTTCAACACCAAGTTACGTCGTCAATTTCCAAATAAAGTATGGACTATTATATATTGCTGGAAAGCGCTGGATGTCTACTTTCCAACGCCATTGAGAGCGCGCCAATTTGGATTCTGTAGCTCCAGAAAATCCATTTCGAGTGCAGGGAGGTCAGATTCCAACAGCATCAGCAGTCCTTTTGTCAGCCTTTTTCAGAGTTTTGCTCAAATCCCTCAATTTCAGCCAGAAATTACCTGAAATCACAGAAAAACACACAAACTCATAGTAAACTCCAGAAATGTGAATTTAACATAAAAACTAAAGAAAACATCCCTAAAAGTAGCTTGAACTTACTAAAAACTACCTAAAAACAATGCCAAAAAGCGTATAATTTATCCACTCATCAGCCACCGTCCTTGAGCTGCACGCCGTTATTGGACAAAGGGGTTGGAGTTTTGGAGTTTTAGGAGTTGAGTGGTTAGGGATTTCGATGGGTTTTGGATTTTTGGTTCCAGAAACCTATTTCAAACTCTTTTGTCATTTTATTATTTTCTTCAGTTATTTGTTGGAAAAGAAGTAAAATAGGTAAGAATATTATCAAAAACTTTTTTCTAAAATTTTTAGTTATGAATAATTTTAGGTAATTTTTTATAAATGTTATTTGTTAAATTTTTTTGGTAATTCTTATAAAATGTTGTATTTTTATTTAAAAGGGTTGTCTCAAATTTTTTTATATTGCAACGTTTTATAAATGTATCTTTAGATATCAAAGACAACTATTTTTATGAGTTGCAAAAAAATTTGTTATCTTTGCCCTAATTAAAAACAACTGGTCAAAAATATTGTCTTTGCCTATCTAAAGCAACTTTTATTAAACGTTGCTTCGAACAAGGGTTAGCTTAGCTAAAAAATATTATAGTGGATGCAGATTTCTATTAAGAACTTGAGTTCGAAAGAAAGAAAAAAAAGCCAAAGTTCTAATACAGTGGATAGCATATAATAAAACCTATTGTGTGCGTGGAGTGAATGTATTTTCTCATGAAATGATGCAACATAAAAGTCCTTAATTACTCTCTCTATCCATGTTGAAGAGAGAAGATATATCATAATCGATTCTATTATAATTGATGCCAGGACGTCGCTTGGCCTCACCAATCTTGGCGAGGTTAACAACCCCACTATGGTGAAAATAGCCATAAACCCACCTTGGTTGGCTAAGTCAAGGATGCACCCTTTACTCTCAAAGAGCCTAGAGGAAAATAAGCATACAGCTTATTTCATATTCAAAAATAAACTTCAACGCTATTTCATAAATAAAAGGTACATAAGTTATTTATACTAGTAGGAGAAGGAAAAGCCTTCATAACTTAGACGATGTGGGACTAATACATAACACAAAGTTCACTATCCTAAAAAATATGGGACTTGTATTCCCTTATTAGAATTAACTACCATAATTACCTACTAACTCTACTTGTTCCTGTGTCATTCTCCCTGGGTTGTGAAAAGACTTGTGACAGCAGATGATCGATCTATTGATGAATCCACACTAAAAGATTGATCGACCTCATTGATGAATCCACACCAAAAGATCCTATTGGTGACTCCACACCAAAGACCCGCACTCACAAATCAGATAAAATTTTACAAGATCTGTGGCAGCAGACGATTGATAAACCACTATTTTATGGTTTATCTTGTGCTTAATTGAGTGGATTTTATCAACTCTTCACCCACTTATTCATACTATTTGCATGGTTTTACATTTGCCTTCCTAATTATGTGCTTTGATTTAAAACATGCTTCTTTGGCCTTAAGTTCCCCATCTTTAATCCTCTCTTATTACCATTAGATGCCTTGATATGTGTGTTAAGTGTTTTCAGATATTATAGGGCATGAATGGCTCAGAGGATGGAAAGGAAGAATGCAAAAAATGGAAGGAAAGCATAAAATGGAGTTTGTGAAGAAACTGGAGCGACGCGACCACATGGACGACGCGGTCGCATGCCAAGCGCGAAGAAGAAGCGACGCGGCCGCATGACTGACGCGACCGCGCACCTAAAGAAGAACACCTATGACGCGGTCGCATGACTGCCGCGCCCGCGCGACAAGGAAGACTCCAATTGACGCGACCGCGTGACCCATGCGGACGCGTGACAGAGGCCACGCACCAGAAATTGCAGAAAATGCTCATAGCGGATTCTAAAGCCCTTTTTGGCCCAAATCCAAGTCTAGAAGGCATAGTGATGAGCGGATAATTTGTACGCTTTTTGGCATTGTTTTTAGTATGTTTTTAGTATGATCTAGTTAGTTTTTAGTATATTTTTATTAGTTTTTAGTTAAAATTCACTTTTCTGGACTTTACTATGAGTTTGTGTGTTTTTCTGTGATTTCAGGTATTTTCTGGCTGAAATTAAGGGACCTGAGCAAAAATCTGATTCAGAGACTAAAAAGGACTGCAGATGCTGTTGGATTCTGACCTCCCTGCACTCGAAGAAGATTTTCTGGAGCTACAGAAGCCCAATTGGCGCGCTCTTAACGGCGTTGGAAAGTAGACATCCTGGGCTTTCCAGCAATATATGATAGTCCATACTTTGCCCAAGATTTGATGGCCCAAACCGGCGTTCAAAGTCACCTTCAGAATTCCCAGCGTTAAACGCCGGAACTGGCACAAGGATGGGAGTTAAACGCCCAAACTGGCACCAAAGCTGGCGTTTAACTCCAAGAGGAGTCTCTACACGAAAATGCTTCGTTGCTCAGCCCAAGCACACACCAAGTGGGCCCAGAAGTGGATTTTTATGTCATTTACTCATCTCTGTAAATCCTAGGCTACTAGTTCTCTATAAGTAGGACCTTTTACTATTGTATTAAGAGAGCTTTTGATCATGTTTTTATGATTGAACCCTCTTTGGGAGGCTGGCCATTTGGCCATGCCTAGACTTTGTTCTTATGTATTTTCAATGGTGGAGTTTCTACACACCATAGATTAAGGTGTGGAGCTCTGCTCTACCTCGAGTATTAATGCAATTACTATTGTTCTTCTATTCAATTCCGCTTGTTCTTGTTCTAAGATATCACTTGTTCTTCAACTTGATGAATGTGATAATCCGTGACACTCATCATCATTCTCACCTATGAATGTGTGACTGACAACCACCTCCGTTCTACCTTAGATTGGGTGAATATCTCTTGGATTCCTGATACACGATGCATGGTTGATCCCCTGACAACTGAGCGCTTGCCTGACAACCGAGCCAGCCATTCCGTGAGATCAG
Source organism: Arachis hypogaea (assembly GCF_003086295.3). Taxonomy (NCBI): domain Eukaryota; kingdom Viridiplantae; phylum Streptophyta; class Magnoliopsida; order Fabales; family Fabaceae; genus Arachis; species Arachis hypogaea. Next base: position 56,104,232 of record NC_092036.1, read on the forward strand.
AGTCTTCGTGGTATAGGCTAGAACTGATGGCGGCATTCAAGAGAATCCGGAAGGTCTAACCTTGTTTGTGGTATTCTAAGTAGGATTCAATGATTGAATGACTGTGACGTGCTTCAAACTCCTGAAGGCGGGGCGTTAGTGACAGACGCAAAAGAATCACTGGATTCTATTCCGGCCTGATTGAGAACCGACAGATGGATAGCCGTGCCGTGACAGGGTGCGTTGAACATTTCCACTGAGAGGATGGGAGGTAGCCACTGACAACGGTGAAACCCTTGCATAAGCTTGCCATGGAAAGGAGTAAGAAGGATTGGATGATGACAGTAGGAAAGCAGAGAGACGGAAGGGACACAGCATCTTCATGCGCTTATCTGAAATTCCCACCAATGAATTACATAAGTATCTCTATCTTTATCTTTATGTTTTATTTGTATATCACCCATATCCATTTGAGTTTGCCTGACTAAGATTTACAAGGTGACCATAGCTTGCTTCATACCAACAATCTCTGTGGGATCGACCCTTACTCGCGTAAGGTTTATTACTTGGACGACCCAGTACACTTGCTGGTTAGTTGTGCGAAGTTGTGTTTATGCCATGGTATTGAACACCAAGTTTTTGGATTCATTACCGGGGATTATTTGAGTTGTGAAAAGTATTGATCACAATTTCGCATACCAAGTTTTTGGCGCCGTTGCCGGGGATTGTTCGAGTATGGACAACTGACGGTTCATCTTGTTGCTTAGATTAGGTATTTTTTTCTTCAGAGTTCTTAAGAATGAATTCTAGTGTTTCATGATGATCTGTTGAAGTCTGGCTGGCTGTGAAGCCATGTCTAATTCTATTGGACCGAGGTTTCAACTTATCATCACAAGAGCTTGTTGATTTCTATCAATCTTGCTGTTGGAGCAGTGATCTGCTAAGGCTTGGCTGGCCATTGGCCATGTCTAGTGTTTTGGACCGAAGCTTTCTTTGAAAGCTTGGCTGGCTGTGAAGCCATGTCTAATTCCTGGACCGGAGTCTTAGACTAGCATTGCGCTGATTCCTGGAATTCTCATTAAGAATTTTGATATCTTTTTCCACTTAATTTTCGAAAAAAAAAATTTACAAAGTCATAAAATCCAAAAATTTCTTGTTGAGTCTAGAGTCTCATGTTAAGTTTGGTGTCAATTGCATGTTTTTGTTCTTCTTGCATTCATTCATGTGTCTTAAGTGATCTTCAAGATGTCCTTGATGATTTCATTACTCTGATCTTTGAATTCTCTTGACTTGAGTGTTTTGTTGTTTATCATATGCATTCTCATTTTGTTAGTGTCAGTAGTATACAAACTGCTAAGTTTGGTGTCTTGCATGCATTGTTATTTGATTTTAGCTGCATTTTGATTATTCCTTATTATTAAAAATCCAAAAATATTTTTAATTTGTGTCTTTTCAAGTCAATAATACAGAGAATTGAAGATTCAGAACATACAACAGAGGAATTACACAGAAAAAGCTGGGCATTCAAAATGCCTAGTAAAGAAGACAGACTGGCGTTTAAACGCCAGCCAGGGTGCCTGGCTGGGCGTTTAACGCCCAAAAGGGTAGTATTTTGGGCGTTAAACGCCAGAATGTGCACCATTCTGGGCGTTTAACGCCAGGATGGCACAAGAGGGAAGATTTTGTTTTTAATGCAAATTTTTTCAAGTTTTCAAAATTTTTCAAAATCAAATCTTTTTCAAATCATATCTTTTCAATCAAATCTTTTTCAAAATCAACTTCTTTCTATTTTCAAGGATACTTGCTGTCAATTAATGATTTGATTCAACATTTCAAGTATGTTGCCTTTTCTGTTGAGAAAGGTTTAATATTTGAATCATATCTTTTCTTATTAGCCAAGTTATTAATTTTTAAAAATCAAATTTTTTTAAAATATTTTTCAAATCATATCTTCTCAATCACATCTTTTTAAAACTAATCATATCTTCTTAACCACATCTTTTTCAAAACAGCTTTCAATCAAATCTTTCTGATTTCTAATTTCAAATTCTTTTTCAAAAATCACTTGGTTTCTTTCCTACTTTTATTTTCGAAAATCAATAAGTGTTTTTCAAAATGTCTTCAAAATCCTTTACTTAATTTTCGAATACTACTTCCCTTCTTCTCACATCCTTCTATTTATGGACTAACACTATTCCTTAAATCACAATTCGAACTCCATCTTTCTTGATAAGTTCGAATTTTCTACCTCTGTCTTCCATTTTCCTTTTCCTCTGACACCTTAAGGAATATCTATACTGTGACATAGAGGATTCCACATTTTCTTGTTCTATTCTCTTTCTTATGAGCAGGAGCAAGGACAAAAGCATTCTTGTTGAGGCTGATCCTGAACCTGAAAGGACCTTGAAGAAAAAGCTAAGAGAAGCCAAGGCACAAATCTCTATAGAGGACCTAACAGAAATCTTCAAAGAAGAAGAACCCATGGCAGCCGAAAACAACAACAATGCCAACAATGCAAGGAAGGTGTTGGGTGACTTTACTGCACCTACTCCCGACTTCTATGGGAGAAGCATCTCTATCCCTGCCATTGGAGCAAACAACTTTGAGCTTAAGCCTCAATTAGTTTCTCTAATGCAACAGAATTGCAAGTTCCATGGACTTCCATTGGAAGATCCTCATCAGTTCTTAGCTGAATTCTTGCAAATCTGTGACACTGTCAAGACTAATGGGGTTGACCCTGAGGTCTACAGACTTATGCTATTCCTTTTTGCTGTAAGAGACAGAGCTAGGACATGGTTGGACTCTCAACCTAAAGAAAGCCTGAACTCTTGGGAAAAGCTAGTCAATGCCTTCTTGGCAAAGTTCTTTCCACCTCAAAAATTGAGTAAGCTTAGAGTGGAAGTCCAAACCTTCAGACAGAAGGAAGGAGAATCCCTATATGAAGCTTGGGAAAGATACAAACAATTAATCAGAAAGTGTCCCTCTGACATGCTTTCTGAATGGAGCATCATAGGTATTTTCTATGATGGTCTGTCTGAACTGTCCAAGATGTCTTTGGATAGCTCTGCTGGAGGATCTCTTCATCTGAAGAAGACGCCTACAGAAGCTCAAGAGCTGATTGAAATGGTTGCAAATAACCAATTTATGTACACTTCTGAAAGAAATCCTGTAAACAATGGGACTAATCAGAAGAAAGGAGTTCTTGAGATTGACACTCTGAATGCCATATTGGCTCAGAACAAGATATTGACCCAGCAAGTCAATATGATTTCTCAAAGTCTGTCTGGAATGCAAAATGCACCAAGCAGTACTAAGGAAGCTTCATCTGAAGAAGAAGCTTATGATCCTGAGAACCCTTCAATGGAAGAGGTGAATTACATGGGAGAACCCTATGGAAACACCTATAATCCTTCATGGAGAAACCATCCAAATCTCTCATGGAAGGATCAACAGAGACCTCAACAAGGTTTCAACAACAATAATGGTGGAAGAAATAGGTTTAGCAATAGCAAGCCTTTTCCATCATCTTCTCAGCAACAGACAGAGAGTTCTAAGCAGAACACCTCTGACTTAGCAACCATGGTCTCTGATCTAATCAAAACCACTCAAAGTTTCATGACTGAAACAAGGTCCTCCATTAGAAACTTGGAAGGACAAGTGGGACAGCTGAGCAAGAAAATTACTGAACTCCCTCCTAGTACTCTTCCAAGCAATACAGAAGAAAATCCAAAAGGAGAGTGCAAGGCCATCAACATGGCCGAATTTGGAGAGAAGGAAGAGGCAGTGAACGCCACTGAGGAAGACCTCAATGGACATCCACTGGCCTCCAATGAGTTCCCCAATGAGGAACCATGGGAATCTGAGGCTCTAAATGAGACCATAGAGATTCCATTGAATTTACTTCTGCCATTCATGAGCTCTGATGAGTATTCTTCCTCTGAAGAGGATGAGTATGTCACTGAAGAGAAAGTTGCTAAATACCTTGGAGCAATCATGAAGCTAAATGACAAGTTATTTTGAAATGAGACCTGGGAGGATGAACCCCCTTTGCTCACCAAAGAACTGGATGACTTGTCTAGGCAGAAATTACCTCAAAAGAGACAAGATCCTGGGAAGTTCTCAATACCTTGTACCATAGGCGCCATGACCTTCAAGAAGGCCCTGTGTGACCTAGGGTCAAGTGTAAACCTCATGCCTCTCTCTGTAATGGAGAAGCTAGGGATCTTTGAGGTGCAAGCTGCAAAAATCTCACTAGAGATGGCAGACAACTCAAGAAAATAAGCTTATGGACTTGTAGAGGATGTTCTGGTAAAAGTTGAAGACCACTATATCCCTGCTGATTTCATAGTCCTAGAGACTGGGAAGTGCATGGATGAATCCATCATCCTAGGCAGACCCTTCCTAGCCACAGCAAAGGCTGTGATTGATGTTGATAGAGGAGAATTGATCATTCAAGTGAATGAAGAATCCTTTGTGTTTAAGGCTCAAGGATACCCCTCTGTCACCATGGAGAGGAAGCATGAAGAGCTTCTCTCAAAACAGAGTCAAACAGAGCCCCCACAGTCAAACTCTAAGTTTGGTATTGAGAGGCCTCAACCAACTTCTAAGTTTGGTGTTGAACCCCCACATTCAAACTCTAAGTTTGGTGTTGGGAGGTTCCAACATTGCTCTGAGCATCTGTGAGGCTCCATGAGAGCCCTCTGTCAAGCTATTGACATTAAAGAAGCGCTTGTTGGGAGGCAACCCAATGTTATGTTTTTATTTATTTTCCTTTGTTATTTTATGTTTTCTGTAGGTTGATGATCATGAGAAGTCACAAAATCAATGAAAAAATCAAAAACAGTATAAAAAATAGGAAGAAAAACAGCACACCCTGAAGGAAGAACCTACTGGCGTTTAAACGCCAGTAAGGCTAGCAGATGGGCGTTTAACGCCCAGTCTGGCACCATTCCGGGCGTTTAACGCCAGAAAGGGGCACCAGACTGGCGTTAAATGCCAGAAAAGGGCAAGCACTTGGCGTTAAACGCCAGAAATGGGCACCAGCCCGGCGTTTAACGCCAGAATTGGCTAAAAACGCATTTTTGCATGCCATTTGGTGCAGGGATGACTTTTCCTTGACACCTCAGGATCTGTGGACCCCACAGGATCCTCACCTACCCCACCACTCTCTCTCTTCTTCACCCATTCACCAATCACCTCAACACCTCTTCCCCAAAAACCCTTCACCTATCAAATCCCATCTTTCTCTTCACCACTCACATCCATCCTTCATAAAACCCCACCTACCTCACCCTTCAAATTCAAACCACTTTCCCTCCCAAACCCACCCTTACATGACCGAACCATGAGCCCCCCACTCCTATATAAACCCATCTTCACTCCTTCATTTTCACATAACCTAAACACTACTTCTCCCCCATTTGGCCGAACACAAAGTCATATCCATCTCCTCTATTTCTTCTTCTTCTACTCTCTTCTTTCTTCTTTTGCTCGAGGACGAGCAAACCTTTTAAGTTTGGTGTGGTAAAAGCTTTGCTTTTTGTTTTTCCATAACCATTTATGGCATCCAAGGCCGGAGAAACCTCTAGAAAGAGGAAAGGGAAGGCAAAAGCTTCCACCTCCGAGTCATGGGAGATGGAAAGATTCATCTCAAGGGTGCATCAAGACCACTTCTATGAAGTTGTGGCCTTGAAGAAGGTGATCCCCGAGGTCCCTTTCAAACTCAAAAAAGGTGAATATCCGGAGATCCGACATGAGATCCGAAGAAGAGGTTGGGAAGTTCTTACCAACCCCATTCAACAAGTCGGAATCTTAATGGTTCAAGAGTTCTATGCCAATGCATGGATCACCAAGAACCATGATCAAAGTGTGAACCCGGATCCAAAGAATTGGCTTACTATGGTTCGGGGGAAATACTTGGATTTTAGTCCGGAAATTGTAAGGTTGGCATTCAACTTGCCCATGATGCAAGGAGATGAACATCCTTACACTAGAAGGGTCAACTTTGATCAAAGGTTGGACCAAGTCCTCACAGTCATTTGTGAAGAGGGCGCCCAATGGAAGAGAGATTCAAGAGGAAAGCCGGTTCAATTGAGAAGGCATGACCTCAAACCCGTGGCTAGAGGATGGTTAGAGTTTATACAACGCTCAATCATTCCCACTAGCAACCGGTCTGAAGTTACCATAGACCGGGCTATCATGATTCATAGCATCATGATTGGAGAAGAAATAGAAGTTCATGAGGTGATATCCCAAGAACTTTATAAGGTGGCAGACAAGTCCTCTACCTTGGCAAGGTTAGCCTTTCCTCACCTCATTTGTCACCTCTGTTATTCAATTGGAGTTGACATAGAGGGAGACATTCCCATTGATGAGGACAAGCCCATCACTAAGAAGAAGATGGAGCACACAAGAGACCCCACTCATCATGAGATCCCTGAGATTCCTCAAGGGATGCACTTTCCTCCACAAAACTATTGGGAGCAACTAAACACCTCCCTAGGAGAATTGAGTTCCAACATGGGACAACTAAGGGTGGAGCACCAAGAACATTCCATTCTCCTCCATGAAATTAGAGAAGATCAAAGGATCATGAGAGAGGAGCAACAAAGACAAGGAAGAGACATTGAGGAGCTCAAGCACTCCATAGGATCTTCAAGAGGAAGAACAAGCCGCCATCACTAAGGTGGACCCGTTCTTTAATTTCCTTGTTCTTTATTTTCCTGTTTTTCGAATTTTAGTGCTTATGTTTATCTATGTTTGTGTCTTGTGATCATTAGTGTCTTAGTGTCTATGCCTTAAAGTTATGAATGTCCTATGAATCCATCACCTTTCTTGAAAAAAAAAATGTTCTTGATTGAAAAAGAAAAGAATTGCATGAATTTTGAATTTTATAACAGTTTGATTATTTTGATGTGGTGGCAATACTTTTGTTTTCTGAATGTATGCTTAAACAGTGCAAATGTCTTTTGAATTTGTGGTTCATGAATGTTGGCTCTTGAGAGAATGATGAAAAAGGAGACATGTTACTGAGGATCTGAAAAATCATCAGATTGATTCTTGAAGCAAAAAAAAAAGTAGTGATTCTAAAAAAAAAAAGAGGAAAAAACGAAAAAAAAAGAGAGAAAACGAAAAAGAAAGAAAAAGAAAGAAATAAAGTTGTGATCCAAGGCAAAAAGAGTGTGCTTAAGAACCCTGGACACCTCTAATTGGGGACTCTAGCAAAGCTGAGTCACAATCTGAAAAGGTTCACCCAATTATGTGTCTGTGGCATGTATGTATCCGGTGGTAATACTGGAAGACAGAGTGCTTTGGGCCACAACCAAGACTCAATAAGTAGCTGTGTTCAAGAATTATCATACTTAACTAGGAGAATCAATAACACTATCTGGATTCTGAGTTCCTAAAGAAGCCAATCATTCTGAATTTCAAAGGATAGAGTGAGATGCCAAAACTATTCAGAGGCAAAAAGCTAAAAGCCCCACTCATTTAATTAATACTGATCTTCATAGATGTTTTTGGAATTCATTGCATATTCTCTTCTTTTTATCTCATTTGATTTTCAGTTGCTTGAGGACAAGCAACAATTTAAGTATGGTGTTGTGATGAGCGGATAATTTGTACGCTTTTTGGCATTGTTTTTAGTATGTTTTTAGTATGATCTAGATAGTTTTTAGTATATTTTTATTAGTTTTTAGTTAAAATTCACTTTTCTGGACTTTACTATGAGTTTGTGTGTTTTTCTGTGATTTCAGGTATTTTCTGGCTGAAATTGAGGGACCTGAGCAAAAATCTGATTCAGAGACTAAAAAGGACTGCAGATGCTGTTGGATTCTGACCTTTCTGCACTCGAAGTAGATTTTCTAGAGCTACAGAAGCCCAATTGGCGCGCTCTCAACGGCGTTGGAAAGTAGACATCCTGGGCTTTCCAACAATATATGATAGTCCATACTTTGCCCAAGATTTGATGGCCCAAACCGGCGTTCAAAGACACCTTCAGAATTTCCAGCGTTAAACGCCGGAACTGGCACAAGGATGGGAGTTAAACGCCCAAACTGGCACCAAAGCTGGCGTTTAACTCCAAGAGGAGTCTCTACATGAAAATGCTTCATTGCTCAGCCCAAGCACACACCAAGTGGGCCCGGAAGTGGATTTTTATGTCATTTACTCATCTCTGTAAATCCTAGGCTACTAGTTCTCTATAAGTAGGACCTTTTACTATTGTATTAAGAGAGCTTTTGATCATGTTTTTATGATTGAACCCTCTTTGGGAGGCTGGCCATTCGGCCATGCCTAGACTTTGTTCTTATGTATTTTCAACGGTGGAGTTTCTACACACCATAGATTAAGGTGTGGAGCTCTGCTGTACCTCGAGTATTAATGCAATTACTATTGTTCTTCTATTCAATTCCGCTTGTTCTTGTTCTAAGATATCACTTGTTCTTCAACTTGATGAATGTGATGATCCGTGACACTCATCATCATTCTCACCTATGAACGTGTGACTGACAACCACCTCCGTTCTACCTTAGATTGGGTGAATATCTCTTGGATTCCTGATACACAATGCATGGTTGATCGCCTGACAACCGAGCGCTCGCCTGACAACCGAGCCAGCCATTCCGTGAGATCAGAGTCTTCGTGGTATAGGTTAGAACTGATGGTGGCATTCAAGAGAATCCGGAAGGTCTAACCTTGTCTGTGGTATTCTGAGTAGGATTCAATGATTGAATGACTGTGACGTGCTTCAAACTCCTGAAGGCGGGGCGTTAGTGACAGACGCAAAAGAATCACTGGATTCTATTCCGGCCTGATTGAGAACCGACAGATGGATAGCCGTGCCCTGACAGGGTGCGTTGAACATTTCCACTGAGAGGATGGGAGGTAGCCACTGACAACGGTGAAACCCTTGCATAAGCTTGCCATGGAAAGGAGTAAGAAGGATTGGATGAAGACAGTAGGAAAGCAGAGAGACGGAAGGGACACAGCATCTTCATGCGCTTATCTGAAATTCCCACCAATGAATTATATAAGTATCTCTATCTTTATCTTTATGTTTTATTCGTATATCACCCATATCCATTTGAGTTTGCCTGACTAAGATTTACAAGGTGACCATAGCTTGCTTCATACCAACAATCTCTGTGGGATCGACCCTTACTCGCGTAAGGTTTATTACTTGGACGACCCAGTACACTTGCTGGTTAGTTGTGCGAAGTTGTGTTTATGCCATGGTATTGAACACCAAGTTTTTGGAGTCATTACCGGGGATTATTTGAGTTGTGAAAAGTATTGATCACAATTTCGCATACCACATAGACCAGAGGTTATAAAGTGGGGGAATGCATCCATTCATGATCATGCTTTTCATAATTCACTTTCCATGATTTAGATTTAGTTTTGAGAGAGGTTCTCTCCTCTCTCTCTTTAGGATTAGGATTTAGGACTTCTCTTAGTTTTAGGAGAAACTCTCAATCCCAGGTTCAATGTTCTTTTACTTTACATTTATCTCTTATTTTCAGATACTTGAATGCTTATATTAGTTATGTTGCCTATTTGGCTTATGCCACATTCATGATGATTTTCTTATTTAATGATATTTGAGGTATTTCAGTTTAATATTGCTTTCTTTTGTTTATGCTATTGATTATTCCCAATCTAAAGACATTTTTTTTTCCAGCAGATTTAATTTCTTTTCCTTTTGGTCATGGTTAAGAAATCAGTAACTCAGGAGTTATCTTAGCTCAACATAATTGATAACTGTTATCTTGCTAATTGAACTGAACTTCAATAATCCCAGCCTTTTCTTAGGAAATAAATAGGATTCAAAGGTCTAACTAATTAGTCCCTTGACTTTTCTTTGCTTTAGCAAAGGTTAACTAAGTGGAATTAAGATTCAACTTTCATTATTATTGATAAGAATAACAAAGTCTGGACTTCCAATGTCTCATACCTTGCCAAAAGTTTGCTTTACAGTATTTATTTATTTTAATTGTCATTTAAATTACTTGTCATACTTCTTCCTTAATTCCAAAACCCCCAATTTTACTCTTTTCACAGCCAATAATAAGAACATACCTCCCAGCAATTCCTTGCGAAGACGACCCGAGGTTTAAATACTCGGTTATCAATTTATTTAGGGGTTTGTTACTTGTGACAACCAAAACGTTTGCACGAAGGGATTTCTGTTGGTTTAGAATCTCTATCTACAACGCGACTATTTTTGTAAAATTCTTTACTAGCAAAAATCCTAATGTCAAAATGGCGCCGTTGTCGGGGAATTGCAAATGTGTGCCTTATTATTGGTTATTGTAAATATTTTTCAAAAAAATATTTTTCTTTTACTTGTTTATTTGTTTCTCCTTTTGCCCCCTTATTTCTGATAACTACTATGAATTCTCACCCTTCTCGCTTTGAGTTTGGTTCTAATTTTGTTGCAAGAAATGGAAGCTATAACAGGACTATGCATCAAGGTCTATGCAATCAAAGATGGATGGAGCCACAAGGATCTAATCACCCCTTTAGGCAACAATACCTTCCTAGATATCACGGACAAAGACCATTCTACAATGCATACCAAGCTGATAGATATGGTGGACCACCTTGTAGCTACCAACAAGCCCCACCCTATGCTCAGAGATCATCCTTTCAACACAACCTCAACCCACCACACTCACAAGCTTCTTTTCACCATTCGTCACTGTACGATCCTTATCCACCCCAACACCAATCCAATTCCTCCCAAGAACCACCACTCCCCCATACACCATGCCCATATACATCAAAGCCAGAATCACAGGTTCGCCTCGAAGAATCAATAAACCAACTTAATGCAACCCTTTATCAACTGGAGCAAGCAATAAATCAATTATCTTCTAGACGTTTGGACACTCAACAGAATCCTATGGCTTCATGTGGAGAATCTAATGAAGAATGTGTTGTGGAGAAGACACGAGAAGCTCCAGTGGACAGCATAAAGCCTAACTTCGTACTGGGACAAGTAGAGGATGCTGTCATTATGGAAGAGGAAGAGTTGGTTGAAGATTTAGGAGATGCTGAACCTCCATGGGAATACAGAGTCATGGAAGACTCCGTCGAGGATGCTACAATTGACGCTGAGGAGGATTTTGCACCGCCTCTAATGCAAATATCTTATGAAGAACTGGATGGAATAACCCAGGACGCATGTTTCCTTGATGATGATGATCACAAGTCCTGTTCTCTTAGCGACGAACTTGCATCCACAAGTGGATTCTTTGAGACAGAAGAATCTTCCCCGAGTGAATATGACGATGATGCTGAGGTAGATTTTTCTCAACCTCCAATATATGACTTGAGCGATAATGAGGGAGAAATTGAAGACTCTGATCATGATATGGTTGAAGTGGAAGAAATTTGCAATAAAGTGGAGAAATTCAGAGAAGAGCACAAGGGAGTAAAACTTACAGAACCACTGGAACCACCTATCCCGAGGCCACTACCACCCAATACAAGCTTCAAGTGGGTAAAATCCTTAGCTTTTATCTTTATTTTTCCACTTGAATATGGTTTACTTGAAACAGATGGCCAGTTTAGAGCTCTTTGCGGCTTTAAGAGGAAAAAGGAAATGGCTCGTACTCAGAGCTGGTGCACAAGGTTCAATAAGGTTCCACACTTCAACTCGAAGCGCATGGATTGGTATCATGCTCAATTGAATGGATCACGAAGAACGTTTGGTCACCATGGTGAGAATCTACTTTTTAAACCACCCGGATGGAATCATGTAGATCAAGACAGAGGCGGATTTAAAAGCAAAGCTTGGGATCATGGATCCTATCCTGACATTCGTCATCCCGGGAGCCTGAAAATTTATTTGAAGCTGCTCAGAAGCTTTACATGCCTAGTTTGGGACCCCGGAGGCTATTGGCATTCCAAGCATTGGTGGAGATTTCTGGATGAATTTAAACATAAGCCGCCATAACAGGAAGCTCAACCAATGTCCAACTTAAGGACTTTAACTAAAAGTGCTAGGTGGGAGACAACCCACCATGGTATGATCGTTTCTTTTTCATTTTTATCTAGTTTTATTTGTTTTCGAGTTTTATTTTATTTTATTGTATTAAACCTGGAATTTTGCATAACATTCATATAAGCATTGCACTCTGCATACTGCATAAAAAAAAATTGCAAGCGACGCTGCTGACGCGTCCGCGTCACTAGTGTGTTGGGAAGAAAAGAATTGAACAGAGAGTCACGCGAGAGCGTGGCTAGAGGCGCGCCATTAGCATAATTTGACCCCACGCGACCATGTCGCTCACGCGACCGCGTCAGGTGGAACGTTGGCCTCCCACGCGACCGCGTCACCCACGCGGCCGCGTGACCTGAAAATCGACGTCAAAAGGGTGCATGGCCGAAAGATGAGTTGGAGTGGTGCTGGACTGGCGCTAGACGCACAGACCTTACCACGCGAATGCGTGCCCCACACGTCCGCGTCATATCCCCATATTAGCCACTCACGCGATCGCGTCGACCACACGATCGTGTCACCCAAAATTTGGCAAAATAAAATTTTGAACAGAGAGTTGTGCGAGCGCGAGGCTGCCCTCACGCCAGTAGCATGAATTGTGTCACATGACCGCGTGACTGACGCGACCGCGTCAATCAGTATCAGCGCAAGTCGCGCGACTGCGTGCCCCACGCGATCGCGTCGCTTGCACCGCACAGCTTATCCTAATTTGCCAAATATCTTATCTTTTCTTCCCCAATCCTAATTTTTCCCTCCCTCCTTTCTTACTCACTTCTTTCCCTTCTCATTCTTCTTATCTTTCATTTTATTTATTTGCATATTCTGTTTATTGCATTTTAATTTAGTGTATATTCTTCCTTCTTTTCTAAATTCATTATTTTTTCTTTGGTGTTGAATTTTCTTATTTAACTGTTGCATCTTCTCTTGAATTATTTTGAATGCTTAGTGACTTGTTTTATTCTGATTAGGTAATATTATTTATATCAATGCCAATCTTTTATACCTGTATCACTTTTGCATTGACTTGAATTTATATTATCTCTCCTTACCCACACTCTCTTCCCTCATTTTTTGAAAATTTTTACATTATTGATATGCCATGTGTCTCCACTATTTTCTCACTTGCATGTTGTAGCTACCTTGTAATTGAGACCCTCATTATTTGGCATTAACCCACACATACTTCATTTATTTTCTTATCTTTACTTCTGGGTATTACTGTTCTTCTTTTTATCTTCTTCCAGGCTGGCCACCGAAGACGGAAAAAGGGAGAAACTTCTAAAAGGGGAGACAAACAAGTCCATCTGCACAATCCTTGAAGGAAAGCATCAGTTGGAACAACCCGTCCACCTGCACATCTCAGCATGCACCGAGGACGGTCCCATTTTTAAGTGTGAGGAGGTCGATACCGATCTCCATGAGTTAGTCACTCTTCTATCTCAACACCAATGGTTTATTTTTTCTTGTTAGTTGTTGCATTTGCATGTTTGATTGCATATTCATTTGATTTTGTGCATTTAGTTACTACTTGGTTGAAGTAATATTTTCTTTTTCAAGAAATCTTTATAGTATTTCACTAAGAAATCTTTATAGTATTTCACTAATTTAAATTGAATTTTTTTTTAAAATTGTTTGAAGTTGTATTTGGAACATGGTTTTTGAGCCAAAGAACACACAACCTGTGAGACTTTGAGCTTATTTATATGGTTACATTATTTAACCATAAATATTCTATTCCTGTGTGTTCCCTTCACTATGATTGTAATCTATATTTTGTTCCAATCTATATGTCCATTATTTAGTATATTTACATGCTTGCATATGATTGAGGCCATTGTTTGATTTTAGCTCACTTATCCCAAATAAGCCTACCTTTTACATCACCTTTGTTAGCCCCTTGAACTTTTAATCCCCTCTTGTTCTATAAACCGCATTACTAGCTGGTGCACGAAATTGTGATCAATACTTTTCACAAATCAAATAATCCCCGGTAATGAAACCAAAAACTTGGTGTTCAATACCATGGCATAAACACAACTTCGCACAACTAACCAGCAAGTGTACTGGGTCGTCCAAGTAATAAACCTTACGCGAGTAAGGGTCGATCCCACAGAGATTGTTGGTATGAAGCAAGCTATGGTCACCTTGTAAATCTTAGTCAGGCAAACTCAAATGGGTATAGTGATAAACGCATAAAACATAAAGATAAAGATAGAGATACTTATGTAATTCATTGGTAGGAATTTCAGATAAGCGTATGAAGATGCCTTCCCTTCCGTCTCTCTGCTTTCCTACTGTCTTCATCCAATCCTTCTTCCTCCTTTCCATGGCAAGCTTATGCAAGGGTTTCACCGTTGTCAGTGGCTACCTCCCATCCTCTCAGTGGAAATGTTCAACGCACCCTGTCACGGCATGGCTATCCATCTGTCGGTTCTCGATCAGGCCGGAATAGAATCCAGTGATTCTTTTGCGTCTGTCACTAACGCCCCGCCCTCAGGAGTTTGAAGCACGTCACAGTCATTCAATCATTGAATCCTACTCAGAATACCACAGACAAGGTTAGACCTTCCGGATTCTCTTGAATGCCGCCATCAGTTCTAGCCTATACCACGAAGACTCTGATCTCACGGAATGGCTGGCTCGTTTGTCAGGCGAGCACTCGGTTGTCAGGCGATCAACCATGCATCGTGTATCAGGAATCCAAGAGATATTCACCCAATCGAAGGTAGAACGGAGGTGGTTGTCAGTCACACGTTCATAGGTGAGAATGATGATGAGTGTCACGGATCATCACATTCATCAAGTTGAAGAACAAGTGATATCTTAGAACAAGAACAAGCGGAATTGAATAGAAGAACAATAGTAATTGCATTAATACTCGAGGTACAGCAGAGCTCCACACCTTAATCTATGGTGTGTAGAAACTCCGCCGTTGAAAATACATAAGAACAAGGTCTAGGCATGGCCAAATGGCCAGCCTCCCAATGATCTAAGATAGCATCATAACAAAGATAACTACCCAGATATCTCAATACAATAGTAAAAGGTCCTACTTATAGAAAACTAGTAGCCTAAGGTTTACAGAGATGAGTAAATGACATAAAAATCCACTTCCGGGCCCACTTGGTGTGTGCTTGGGCTGAGCAATGAAGCATTTTCGTGTAGAGACTCCTTCTGGAGTTAAACGACAGCTTTAGTGCCAGTTTGGGCGTTTAACTCCCGTTTTGGTGCCAGTTCCGGCGTTTAACGCTGGAATTCCTGAGGGTGACTTTGAATGCCGGTTTGGGCAATCAAATCTTGGGCAAAGTATGGACTATCATATATTGCTGCAAAGCCCAGGATGTCAGAATCCAACAGCATCTGCAGTCCTTTTTAGTCTATGAATCAGATTTTTGCTCAGGTCCCTCAATTTCATCCAGAAAATACCTGAAATCACAGAAAAACACACAAACTCATAATAAACTCCAGAAAAGTGAATTTTAACTAAAAACTAATAAAAATATACTAAATACTAACTAGATCATACTAAAAACATACTAAAAACAATGCCAAAAAGCGTACAAATTATCCGCTCATCACAACACCAAACTTAAATTGTTGCTTGTCCTCAAGCAACTGAAAATCAAATAAGATAAAAAGAAGAGAATATGCAATGAATTCCAAAAACATCTATGAAGATCAGTATTAATTAGATGAGCGGGGCTTTTAGCTTTTTGTCTCTGAACAGTTTTGGCATCTCACTCTATCCTTTGAAATTCAGAATGGTTGGCTTCTTTAGGAACTCAGAATCCAGATAGTGTTATTGATTCTCCTAGTAAAGTATGATGATTCTTGAACATAGCTACGTATTGAGTCTTGGCCGTGGCCCAAAGCACTCTGTCTTCCAGTATTACCACCGGATACATACATGCCACAGACACATAATTGGGTGAACCTTTTCAGATTGTGACTCAGCTTTGCTAAAGTCCCCAATTAGAGGTGTCCAGGGTTCTTAAGCACACTCTTATTTCCTTGGATCACAACTTTATTTCTTTCTTTTTCTTTCTTTTTCTCTTTCTTTTTCTTTCTCTCTTTTTTTTCGAAATTTTTATTTTATTTTTTTTCATTGCTTTTTCTTGCTTCAAGAATCATTTTTATGATTTTTCAGATCCTCAGTAACATGTCTCCTTTTTCATCATTCTTTCAAGAGCCAACATTCATGAACCACAAATTCAAAAGACATATGCACTGTTTAAGCATACATTCAGAGAACAAAAGTATTGCCACCACATCAAAATAATCAAACTGTTATAAAATTCAAAATTCATGCAATTCTTTTCTTTTTCAATTAAGAACATTTTTTTTAAGAAAGGTGATGGATTCATAGGACATTCATAACTTTAAGGCATAGACACTAAGACACTAATGATCACAAGACACAAACATAGATAAACATAAGCATAATTTTCGAAAAAAAACAGAAACTAAAGAACAAGGAAATTAAAGAACGGGTCCACCTCAGTGATGGCGGCTCTTTCTTCCTCTTGAAGATCCTATGGAGTGCTTGAGCTCCTCAATGTCTCTTCTTTGTCTTTGTTGCTCCTCTCTCATGATTCTTTGATCTTCTCTAATTTCATGGAGGATGATGGAGTGTTCTTGATGCTCCACCCTTAGTTGTCCCATGTTGGAACTCAATTCTCCTAGGGAGGTGTTTAGTTGCTCCCAATAGTTTTGTGGAGGAAAGTGCATCCCTTGAGGCATCTCAGGGATCTCATGATGAGTGGGGTCTCTTGTGTGCTCCATCCTCTTCTTAGTGATGGGCTTGTCCTCATCAATAGGGATGTCTCCCTCTATGTCAACTCCAACTGAATAACAGAGGTGACAAATGAGATGAGGGAAGGCTAACCTTGCCAAGGTAGAGGACTTGTACGCCACCTTATAAAGCTCTTGAGCTATAACCTCATGAACTTCTATTCCTTTTCCAATCATGATGCTATGAATCATGATAGCCCGGTCTATGGTAACTTCGGACCGGTTGCTAGTGGGGATGATTGAGCGTTGGATAAACTCCAACCATCCTCTAGCCACGGGTTTGAGGTCATGCCTTCTCAATTGAACCGGCTTCCCTCTTGAATCTCTCTTCCATTGGGCGCCCTCTTCACATATGACGGTGAGGACTTGGTCCAACCTTTGATCAAAGTTGACCCTTCTAGTGTAAGGGTGTTCATCTCCTTGCATCATGGGCAAATTGAATGCCAACCTTACACTTTCCGGACTAAAATCCAAGTATTTCCCCCGAACCATAGTAAGATAATTCTTTGGATCCGGGTTCACACTTTGATCATGGTTCTTGGTGATCCATGCATTGGCATAGAACTCTTGAACCATTAAGATTCCGACTTGTTGAATGGGGTTGGTAAGAACTTCCCAACCTCTTCTTCGGATCTCATGTCGGATCTCCGGATATTCACTCTTTTTGAGTGAAAAAGGGACCTCGGGGATCACCTTCTTCAAGTCCACAACTTCATAGAATTGGTCTTGATGCACCCTTGAGATGAATCTCTCCATCTCCCATGACTCGGAGGTGGAAGCTTTTGCCTTCCCTTTCCTCTTTCTAGAGGTTTCTCCGGCCTTGGATGCCATAAATGGTTATGGAAAAAGAAAAAGCAATGCTTTTACCACACCAAACTTAAAATGTTTGCTCGTCCTCGAGCAACTTAAGAAAGAAGAGAGTAGAAGAAGAAGAAATGGAGGAGAGAGGAATGGCTTTTGGTTTCGGCCAAGAAGGGGAGAAGTGGTGTGTATGTTGTGTGAAAATGAAAGAGTGAAGGAGGGTTTATATAGGAGTGGGGGAAGGGTAGGGTTCGGTCATGTATGGGTGGGTTTGGGTGGGAAAGTGGTTTGGATTTGAATGGTGAGGTAGGTGGGGTTTTATGAAGGATGGATGTGAGTGGTGAAGAGAAAGATGGGATTTGATAGGTGAAGGGTTTTTGGGGAAGAGGTGTTGAGGTGATTGGTGAATGGGTGAAGAAGAGAGAGAGTGGTGGGGTAGGTGGGGATCCTGTGGGGTCCACAGATCCTGAGGTGTCAAGGAAAAGTCATCCCTGCACCAAATGGCAAACAAAATTGCGTTTTTAGCCATTTTTGGCGTTAAACGCCGGGCTGGTGCCCATTTTTGGCGTTTAACGCCAGCTTCTTGCCCTTTTCTGGCGTTTAACGCTAGTCTGGTGCCCCTTTCTGGCGTTAAACGCCCAGAATAGTGCCAGACTGGGCGTTAAACGCCCAACAGCTAGCCTCACTAGCGTTTAAACGCTAGTCGGTTCTTCCTCCAGGGTGTGCTATTTTTCTTTCTGTTTTTCATTCTGTTTTTGCTTTTTTCATTGATTTTGTGACTTCTCATGATCATCAACCTACAAAAGACATAAAATAACAAAGGAAAATAGTCAAAATATAATATTGGGTTGCCTCCCAACAAGCGCTTCTTTAATGTCAGTAGCTTGACAGTGGGCTCTCATGGAGCCTCAGAAATGCTCAGAGCCATGTTGGAACCTCCCAACACCAAACTTAGAGTTTGAATGTGGGGGTTCAACACCAAACTTAGAGTTTGGTTGTGGCCTCCCAACACCAAACTTAGAGTTTGACTGTGGGGGCTCTGTTTGGCTCTGTTTTGAGAGAAGCTCTTCATGCTTCCTCTCCATGGTGACAGAGGGATATCCTTGAGCCTTAAACACCAAGGATTCTTCATTCACTTGAATGATCAACTTTCCTCTATCAACATCAATCACAGCCCTTACTGTGGCCAGGAAGGGTCTGCCAAGGATGATGGATTCATCCATGCACTTCCCAGTCTCTAGGACTATGAAATCAGTAGGGATGTAATGGTCTTCAACTTTAACCAGAATATCCTCTACAAGTCCATAGGCTTGTTTTCTTGAATTGTCTGCCATCTCTAGTGAGATTTTTGCAGCTTGCACCTCAGAGATCCCTAACTTCTCCATTACAGAGAGAGGCATGAGGTTTACACTTGACCCTAAGTCACACAAGGCCTTCTTGAAGGTCATGGTGCCTATGGTACAAGATATTGAAAACTTCCCAGGATCCTGTCTCTTTTGAGGCAGTTTCTGCCTAGACAAGTCATCTAGTTCCTTGGTGAGCAAAGGGGGTTCATCCTCCCAAGTCTCATTTCCAAATAACTTGTCATTTAACTTCATGATTGCTCCAAGGTATTTAGCAACTTGCTCTTCAGTGACATACTCATCCTCTTCAGAGGAAGAATACTCATCAGAGCTCATGAATGGCAGAAGTAAGTCCAATGGAATCTCTATAGTCTCATTTTGAGCCTCAGATTCCCATGGTTCCTCATTGGAGAACTCATTGGAGGCCAGTGGACGTCCATTGAGGTCTTCCTCAGTGGCGTTCACTGCCTCTCCTTCCTCCCAAAATTCGGCCATGTTGATGGCTTTGCACTCTCCTTTTGGATTTTCTTCTGTATTGCTTGGAAGAGTACTAGGAGGGAGTTCAGTAATTTTCTTGCTCACCTGACCCACTTGTGCCTCCAAATTTCTAATGGAGGACCTTGTTTCAGTCATGAAACTTTGAGTGGTTTTGATTAGATCAGCGACCATGGTTGCTAAGTCAGAGGTATTCTGCTTAGAACTCTCTGTCTGTTGCTGAGAGGATGATGGAAAAGGTTTGCTATTTCTAAACCTGTTTCTTCCACCATTATTATTGTTGAAACCTTGTTGAGGTCTCTGTTGATCCTTCCATGAGAAATTTGGATGATTTCTCCATGAAGGATTGTAGGTGTTTCCATAGGATTCTCCCATGTAATTCACCTCTTCCATTGAAGGGTTCTCAGGATCATAGGCTTCTTGCTCAGATGAAGCCTCCTTAGTACTGCTTGGTGCATTTTGCATTCCAGACAGACTTTGAGAAATCATATTGACTTGTTGAGTCAATATTTTATTCTGAGCCAGTATGGCATTCAGAGTGTCAATCTCAAGAACTCCTTTCTTCTGACTAGTCCCATTATTCACAGGATTTCTTTCAGAAGTGTACATGAATTGGTTATTTGCAACCATTTCAATTAGCGCTTGAGCTTCTGTAGGCGTCTTCTTCAGATGAAGAGAGCCTCCAGCAGAGCTATCCAAAGACATTTTGGATAGTTCAGAGAGACCATCATAGAAAATACCTATGATGCTCCATTCAGAAAGCATGTCAGAGGGACACTTTCTGATTAATTGTTTGTATCTTTCCCAAGCTTCATAGAGGGATTCTCCTTCCTTCTGTCTGAAGGTTTGGACTTCCACTCTAAGCTTACTCAATTTTTGAGGTGGAAAGAACTTTGCCAAGAAGGCATTGACTAGCCTTTCCTAAGAGTCCAGGCTTTCTTTAGGTTGTGAATCCAACCATGTCCTAGCTCTGTCTCTTACAGCAAAGGCGAATAGCATAAGTCTATAGACCTCAGGGTCAACCCCATTAGTCTTGACAGTGTCACAGATTTGCAAGAATTCAGCTAAAAACTGATGAGGATCTTCCAATGGAAGTCCATGGAACTTGCAATTCTGTTGCATTAGAGAAACTAATTGAGGCTTAAGCTCAAAGTTGTTTGCTCCAATGGCAGGGATAGAGATGCTTCTCCCATAAAAGTTGGGAGTAGGTGCAGTAAAGTCACCCAGCACCTTCCTTGCATTGTTGGCATTGTTGTTGTTTTCGGCTGCCATTTGTTCTTCTTCTTTGAAGATTTCTGTTAGGTCCTCTACAGAGAGTTGTGCTTTGGCTTCTCTTAGCTTTCTCTTCAAGGTCCTTTCAGGTTCAGGATCAGCCTCAACAAGAATGCTTTTGTCCTTGCTCCTGCTCATAAGAAAGAGAAGGGAACAAGAAATGTGGAATCCTCTATGTCACAGTATAGAGATTCCTTTAGGTGTCAGAGGAAAAGAAAAATAGAAGACAGAAGTAGAAAATTCGAACTTATCAAAGAAGATGGAGTTCGAATTTTGCATTTAAGGAACCATAAATAGAAGGATGTGAGAAGAAGGGAAGTAATTTTCGAAAATTAAGTAAAAGATTTTGAAAACATTTTTGAAAAACACTAATTGATTTTCGAAAATGAAAGTGGAAAAGAAATCAAGTGATTTTTGAAAAAGATTTTGAAATTAGAAATAAAAAAGATTTGATTGAAAACTATTTTGAAAAAGATGTGGTTAAGAAGATATGATTAGTTTTAAAAAGATGTGATTGAGAAGATATGATTTGAAAAACATTTTTAAAAAAAAAATTGAATTTGAAAATTAAAAACTTGGCTAACAAGAAAAGATATGATTCAAACATTAAACCTTTCTCAACAGAAAAGGCAACATATTTGAAGTGTTGAATCAAATCATTAATTGATAGCAAGTATCTTTGAAAATAGAAAGAAATCAATTTTGAAAACATATGATTGAAAAGATCTGATTTGAAAAAGATTTGATTTTGAAAAAGTTTGAAAACTGAAAAAAAAATCTGCATTGAAAACAAAATCTTCCCTCTTGTGCCATCCTGGCGTTAAACGCCCAAAATGGTGCACATTCTGGCGTTTAACGCCCAAAACTATACCCTTTTGGGCGTTAAACGCCCAACCAGGTACCCTGGCTGGCGTTTAAACGCCAGTCTGTCCTTCTTCACTGGGCGTTTTGAACGCCCAGCTTTTTCTGTGCAATTCCTCTGCTGCATGTTCTGAATCTTCAATTCTCTGTATTATTGACTTGAGAAGACACAAATTAAAAATATTTTTGGATTTTTAATAATAAGGAAAAATCAAAATGCAACAAGAATCAAATAACAATGCATGCAAGACACCAAACTTAGCAGTTTGTATACTACTGACACTAATGAGAATGCATATGAGACTCATAAACACTCAAGTCAAGAGAATTCAAAGATCAGAGTAAGAAATCATCAAGAATTACTTGAAGATCACTAAGACACATGAATGAATGCATGCAATTGACACCAAACTTAAAATGATACTCTAGACTCAAACAAGAAATATTTTTGGATTTTGTGATTTTGTAAATTTTTTGTGCTTTTTCGAAAATTAAGTGGAAAAAGAAAATAAAGATATCAAAATTCTTGATGAGAATTCCAGGAATCATGCAATGTTTAGTCTAAGACTCCGGTCCAGGAATTAGACATGGCTTCACAGCCAGCCAAGCTTTCAAAGAAAGCTTCGGTCCAAAACACTAGACATGGCCAATGGCCAGCCAAGCCTTAGCAGATCACTGTTCCAACAGCAAGATTGATAAAAATCAACAAGCTCTTGTGATGATAAGTTGAAACCTCGGTCCAATGAAATTAGACATGGCTTCACAGCCAGCCAGACTTCAACAAATCATCATGAAACTCTAGAATTCATCTTCAAGAATTCCGAAAAAAAATACCTAATCTAAGCAACAAGATGAACCGTTAGTTGTCCAAACTCAACAATCCCCCGGTAATGAAACCAAAAACTTGGTGTTCAATACCATGGCATAAACACAACTTCGCACAACTAACCAGCAAGTGTACTGGGTCGTCCAGGTAATAAACCTTACGCGAGTAAGGGTCGATCCCACAGAGATTGTTGGTATGAAGCAAGCTATGGTCACCTTGTAAATCTTAGTCAGGCAAACTCAAATGGATATGGGTGATATACGAATAAAACATAAAGATAAAGATAGAGATACTTATGTAATTCATTGGTGGGAATTTCAGATAAGCGCATGAAGATGCTGTGTCCCTTCCGTCTCTCTGCTTTCCTACTGTCTTCATCCAATCCTTCTTACTCCTTTCCATGGCAAGCTTATGCAAGGGTTTCACCGTTGTCAGTGGCTACCTCCTATCCTCTCAGTGGAAATGTTCAACGCACCCTGTCACGGCACGGCTATCCATCTGTCGGTTCTCAATCAGGCCGGAATAGAATCCAGTGATTCTTTTGCGTCTGTCACTAACGCCCCGCCTTCAGGAGTTTGAAGCACGTCACAGTCATTCAATCATTGAATCCTACTTAGAATACCACAGACAAGGTTAGACCTTCCGGATTCTCTTGAATGCCGCCATCAGTTCTAGCCTATACCACGAAGACTCTGATCTCACGGAATGGCTGGCTCGGTTGTCAGGCGAGCGCTCGGTTGTCAGGCGATCAACCATGCATCGTGTATCAGGAATCCAAGAGATATTCACCCAATCTAAGGTAGAACGGAGGTGGTTGTCAGTCACACGTTCATAGGTGAGAATGATGGTGAGTGTCACGGATTATCACATTCATCAAGTTGAAGAACAAGTGATATCTTAGAACAAGAACAAGCGGAATTGAATAGAAGAACAATAGTAATTGTATTAATACTCGAGGTACAGCAGAGCTCCACACCTTAATCTATGGTGTGTAGAAACTCCGCCGTTGAAAATACATAAGAACAAGGTCTAGGCATGGCCGAATGGCCAGCCTCCCAATGATCTAAGATAGCATCAAAACAAAGATAACTACCCAGATATCTCAATACAATAGTAAAAGGTCCTACTTATAGAAAACTAGTAGCCTAAGGTTTACAGAGATGAGTAAATGACATAAAAATCCACTTCCGGGCCCACTTGGTGTGTGCTTGGGCTGAGCAATGAAGCATTTTCGTGTAGAGACTCCTTCTGGAGTTAAACGCCAGCTTTAGTGCCAGTTTGGGCGTTTAACTCCCATTTTGGTGCCAGTTCCGGCGTTTAACGCTGGAATTCCTGAGGGTGACTTTGAACGCCCGTTTGGACCATCAAATCTTGGGCAAAGTATGGACTATCATATATTGCTGGAAAGCCCAGGATGTCTACTTTCCAACGCCGTTGAGAGCTCGCCAATTGGGCTTCTGTAGCTCCAGAAAATCCGCTTTGAGTACAGGGAGGTCAGAATCCAACAGCATCTGCAGTTCTTTTTAGTCTCTGAATCAGATTTTTGCTCAGGTCCCTCAATTTCAGCCAGAAAATACCTGAAATCATAGAAAAACACACAAACTCATAGTAAAGTCCAGAAAAGTGAATTTTAACTAAAAACTAATAAAAATATACTAAAAACTAACTAGATCATACTAAAAACATACTAAAAACAATGCCAAAAAGCGTACAAATTATCCGCTCATCACTAGCCTTAAGTAGAAAAACAAAATAAAATCCCAAGTTGAATCCTTGGTTAGCTTAAGATAGAAATTGTGTAATTGTTTAAGTGTGGGGAAACGTTATGGGAACATGGATGATTGAAACAAGGTAGAAAGTTGAAAAGAATAAAGATATTTCAAAATAAAAATTTTTGGGAAGCATGCTCATGCGAAATCAAAGTAATTAAATTACCATGTGCATATAAAAAAAATTTTCAAGTATTTAAATAAAGGGGATACAAAAAGAAAATATATATATATATATATATATATATATATATATATATATATATATATATATATATATATATATATATATATATATATATATATATATATATATATATATATATACCCCAAATGCAAAATAAAAATAATCAATGCACATGGGACAAAATTCAAAAATCAGTTTGATACATGAGCATGTAATACAAAAGTGGGAAAAATTTGGGTAGCTAGGTAAAGCATTTTAATTTATATAAAGTATGCATATGTTAGGTGAGATTTTAGACTAATCAAGGATTCACTTTATAAAGCTCACTTGGCCATACATATATCCTTACCTTTACCTCAGCCCGATTACAACCCTAAAATACCTCATGATGTTTGCATTGATATGCTAAATATTTGCTGATTGGTTAGATGAAGAACAAAGTTTAGAAAGCATGACTAGGGAAGAGCAAAGTGATTGACCCTAGACACTTGAGAGACTAGAGTGATATACATTACCAGTGAGGGTTCAATGCTTGATTCTATGTTCCCTGCTTTTATAAGCCATCTTCTTACAAGTTTACTTGCTTTTTATTGTATGATTTGAATTAGTGAAATTTGATTTATATTTGTCTTGAAGAACTTATTTACTCTTAACCAAGTAAGTAAAAGCATTTAGCATGTAGTTGCATTCATAGGTTGCATTGCATACATTTTACCATCCCTCTTCACCCCTTTATAGCTTCTCTTGAGCTTAGCATGAGGACATGCTATTGTTTAAGTGTGGGGAGGTTGATAAACCACTATTTTATGGTTTATCTTGTGCTTAATTGAGTGGATTTTATCAACTCTTCACCCACTTATTCATACTATTTGCATGGTTTTACATTTGCCTTCCTAATTATGTGCTTTGATTGAAAACATGCTTCTTTGGCCTTAAGTTCCCCATCTTTAATCCTCTCTTATTACCATTAGATGCCTTGATATGTGTGTTAAGTGTTTTCAGATATTATAGGGCATGAATGGCTCAGAGGATGGAAAGGAAGAATGCAAAAAATGGAAGGAAAGCATAAAACGGAGGTTGTGAAGAAACTGGAGCGACGCGACCGCATGGACGACACGGTCGCATGCCAAGCATGAAGAAGAAGCGACGCGGTCACATGACTGACGCGACCGCGTGCCTAAAGAAGAACACCTATGACGCGGTCGCATGACTGATGCGGCCGCGCGACAAGGAAAACTCCAATTGACGCGACCGCGTAACCCATGCGGATGCGTGACAGAGGCCACGCACCAGAAATTGCAGAAAACGCTCATAGCGGATTCTAAAGCCCTTTTTGGCCCAAATCCAAGTCTAGAAGGCATAGACCAGAGGTTATAAAGTGGGGGAATGCATCCATTCATGATCATGCTTTTCATAATTCACTTTCCATGATTTAGATTTAGTTTTGAGAGAGGTTCTCTCCTCTCTCTCTTTAGGATTAGGATTTAGGACTTCTCTTAGTTTTAGGAGCAACTCTTAATCCCAGGTTCAATGTTCTTTTACTTTACATTTATCTCTTATTTTCAGATACTTGAATGCTTATATTAGTTATGTTGCCTATTTGGCTTATGCCACATTCATGATGATTTTCTTATTTAATGATATTTGAGGTATTTCAGTTTAATATTGCTTTCTTTTGTTTATGCTATTGATTATTCCCAATCTGAAGATATTTTTTATTCCAACAGATTTAATTTCTTTTCCTTTTGGTCTTGGTTAAGAAATCAGTAACTCAGGAGTTATCTTAGCTCAACATAATTGATAAATGTTATCTTGCTAATTAAACTGAACTTCAATAATCCCAGCCTTTTCTTAGGAAATAAATAGGATTCGAAGGTCTAACTAATTAGTCCCTTGACTTTCCTTTGCTTTAGCAAAGGTTAACTAAGTGGAATTAAGATTCAACTTTCATTATTATTGATAAGAATAACTAAGTTTGGACTTCCAATTTCTCATACCTTGCCAAAAGTTTGCTTTACAGTATTTATTTATTTTAATTGTTATTTAAATTACTTGTCATACTTCTTCCTTAATTCCAAAACCCCCAATTTTACCTTTTTCATAGCCAATAATAAGAACATACCTCCCTGCAATTCCTTGAGAAGACGATCCGAGGTTTAAATAATCGGTTATCAATTTATTTAGGGGTTTGTTACTTATGACAACCAAAATGTTTGCACGAAGGGATTTCTGTTGGTTTAGAATCTATATCTACAATGCGACTATTTTTGTAAAATTCTTTACTAGTAAAAATCCTAACGTCAATGATCTCATTGATGAATTTACACCAAAAGATCCCATTAGCGAATCCACGCCAAAAACCTGCACCATAAATCAAATAAAATTCTACTAAAGCAAGATGAAGGCCACGAGAACCGACCTTGCTCTGATACCAAACTGACGCCGGAACGTCGCTTGAGCTCACTAATCTTGGCGAGGTTAACAACCCCACTATGGTGAAAATAGCCATAAACCCACCTTGGTTGGCTAAGCCAAGGATGCATCTCTTACTCTCAAATATCCTAAAGGAAAATAAGCACACAGCTTATTTCATATTCAAAAATAAACTTCAACTCTATTTCATAAATAAAAGGTACATGAGTTATTTATACTAGTAGGAGAAGAAAAAGCCTTCATAACTTAGACGATGTGGGACTAATACATAACACAAAGTTCAGTATCCTAAAGAATATGGGACTTGTATTCCCTTATTAGAATTAACTAACATAATTAACCTACTAACTCTACTTGCTCCTGTGTCAATAATTCTCTAACTAATTAACCTCACCAGTATCTATCACAACCTGTAACAGGAAAGTATATTAACAAACCACATGACTGCACAAGTACTCCTCCCTTGAACTTTAGATGGATTTTATACATAGTCTAAGTTTACTTAGCTTTGATTCTAAACTACTTATTAAACAATGTGGCTGACAACAACAGTACAGTTGTTAAGATATCTACCACCTGTAGTCTTGGTAAGTATATTAACAACATACACTTTTTTATTAACTAAGTCAAATAAAAACTGTAGAATAATTTCTAGGTGTTTGCACCTAGTATGAAGCATTGGATCAGCCGTTAGTAAGCATGTGCTCTGGTTGTGACAATATATTATAATTGCAGTCTGTTGAGGAACCCATGACTCGTGTATTAGTTGCTAAATGGATATGATTTCTGTTTGTCGAAGCCAAAATTCCATATTCTGGTTCAAATAGTGGATCGGCTAACCCTTTTCTACTTTTCACACTTCCAATATATAAAATTACTTTCAACATAAATACAAGGTGTTGTCTGTGATGGCTAGACTTTGACCATAGCTAGCGTAGCTATTTCAGGTTGACTATAATCATGTGACACATGGCGGGTTGAATAGCAAAGTTGACCGTATGAGTCCAAGCTTGAGGGACGGTCACTATGCTAATCACATGGTAATTATGAGTATGAGTGCTTAGTCTAAACAACAATTTTGAAAATAAATTAAACGAAATTACTTGTTGACATTAAAGTAACAAAAGAATAGCTACGAAAGAATAAAAAACTAGATGAAAAGAATAAATTTGAGAAAAATTAAAATTAGAAATATTATCAACGAAAATAAAAGAACACAACCATAGTCCCTAAATGCCGGCCTCCATCGAAGAAAACCTAGGGTTCTTGTTAGCCTCACACTTGAACTACAAGCAACAATTAAGTGAATGGAAGATGAATATGAATTGTATTGAAGAAAAATGTAGCAACAAAATGCAATAACAGCACCTTATTTCTCTCTCGAGTATGGAAATGTAATTCCTTAAGCATCAACTAATTCTCTTCCTATCTCATTCTCTCACTTCCCTTACAATATATATTTTAGGACTCAAACTAACTATACAGTCCCCTCACTGAGTATTTTCTACTATATTCTCACTCTATTATTTCATATAGTAGTCCCTCCCTCAAAATGGAACTTTTTTTTATCCTCCTACTAGTTGGTCCTGGTCCTTCAGTTGCTTCTGGTATTGAGTGGTCTTGATAGCTTGGTTCCGGGTCGGGTTGGTCAGTTGAATCAACTATTCTCTCCTTGACAACAACCTTGTCCTCAAGGTTGAGTTCAGGGAACATCCTTAGTAACTCCTTCCAAACAATCAAAGCAGTTTTATCCTGAGGCAATCCCTCCTAGTTCACCAAATTTGTGCAACTCTTTTCCCATCCCGCATTATTGTGCGCCGTGTTAAAATTGCTGTTAGTGCTGGCTGAAACGCTGCTAGCACTATTGCGAGAACAGAATCATTCGTCGGCTGCTCATCATGGAACTCCTTCAGCATCAAGACATGAAAAATGGAAGAATAGTGCTACCCGTAGGAAGCTCGAGCTGATATGCTGCTTTACCAACCCTGCTCTGTATGCAATAGGGCCCGAAGTACCTCCTTCCAAGCTTGTGGTGCTCCCTTTAAAAAAGTGAGACCTACCGGTAAGGCTTCATTTTGAGCAATACCCAATCTCTCACCTTGTAATCCTTATCCCTCCTATGCTTGTCTACTTGATTTTTCATCCTTGTCCGTGTTTGATGTAAGAATAGGAGTTTTCACAAAAAACCGTTTAATTAGAATAGAATAGTTTAATTACCCAAAACAGGATCTGAAAATTTAGAGTGAGAATTTGAGGATCTAAACGTGATTTATGGACTCAGTAGGTTTTTCTGAGTAAGAAAATGTGTTTTCTGTGAAAAACTGTGAACCGACAGTCGGATCGGTTGAACCGGTTCAAGTCTGTCCAGTACTGTGTGAGCAAAGGTGAAAACAGTCAAAAACCTTTAAAAAATATTAGATTGCAAAGACCGGGCATTAATTTTAAAGGTTTAGTCCAAAGTTGGGCCAAACGGACTAAAACGCTAACGGGTTGGACCGGGCCCAAGTTGGGCCTAAGCCCAACATATATAAGGGTTCATCAAATGAACCCATTCAACACACCACACTCACAAACACAACACACCAGCTGAGAAAGAGAAGACGGAGAAGAGAGAAGATTCACTATTCACTTCTCACTTCAATATGCGATATCTCGAGCTACGGTGCTCCGATTTGCGTGCTGTCAGCGGCTACGTAAAGCTCTCGCCGAGCCCGTCACTTCTATCCAAGCTTTGTGGTAAGCTTTTCGACTTTCTGTGCCCAGTTTTCGTGCCCTTGTGAAATTTGAATTTTTGGGTTTGGGTTTGAGTGAAATCTTGTGTTTTGGGTGTTTAGGTATACTCTAGCACTTGATTGCTTGTAGTTTTGGCTTCCAAAACTGTTGGACAAGGTAAGAGCTCTTGAAACCCTTGTGATTTTATGATTATGTTGAGCCCTAGATTGATTAGTGATGATTTGTGTGTATATAGCTTGATTGTTGTGAGTTTGGGAGCTTTTGAAGCTTGTTGGTGCTTGTTGGAGTCATATTGGATACTTGCTTGTGGTTGGAATCTCTACTTGTGCTCTTTTGGGGTTGTGGTTCATATTGGGAATCGGCCAAGGTATGGTTTTGGTTTTTTCTATGTAATATATAATATTCATGGACACTTAGGCTAGTGGCCTGTAGGTTAGGTTTGAATTAAAATGGTTGTTGAGTGTTGAATGTTGATGTATGATGATTTATGATGGGTTGAGAAAAATTTGAGTTCATTTATGAGGATTAATATTAATATGATGAGGATGAATGATTGTGTGGATTGAAAAGTGGTTTGATATGATATATGTGATGTTGAGGTTGTTGGAATGGTAATTGATGATTTGGAATGATTGATAAATGGCTACATTGATGATGGTAGTTGGATAAGGGAGATTGATATTGACATTGATGATAGAATGATGATTGGTGAATGTATTGGTGGGAAAATTGTTTGTGATGTTATATGTTTGATAATTGAGATTGAGGATGATGAAGTGTGATGCAAAAAATTGGTGTGAATGATAAATGGTGACCTAAAGGCGTAGATTGTGTTGAAATTGGAAGTGTGGTATTGTTTTGGTTGGATGTGGTTTGTGAAAGTTGGTGAATTAAGATTTTGAGTGTTGGTAAAAGTTTGGTTTTTGGTGAACTTTGTCTGATAATAACTTTTGCCTCAGTTTTCAAAATTTGTTGAGAATTAAAGTTTATTAAAAACTTTTCAAATTGATATAAAGTTTGTAAAATATAGATTTTTGAAGAGAAAGTTATGATCATTCAAAGTTGGTGTCAAAATCTGAAATTCTGCAAAGTTACAGAATTTTGTGATTTCTGGTATGTGCACACGCACAGCCCAGCGAAATTTTAACTTGTGTGCACGCACACGCAGAGGCAGGCTATCTGTTCAAAGCGTTAGCACAGCTTGTGCGCGCACATACCCAATAAGGATTTACATTCTGTGTGCACGCACAGGTTGGAAAGGTTAGTCTGTTGGGGGCGCTAGCATGCCTTGTGCGAGTGAACAGAATTATATAATTTGGTACCTGTGCGCACGCACACCCCTATGTGTACACACACATTTTGAAACTTCTCCTGGGCGTGCGCACGCACACCCTTGTGCGTACGCACAATGCCCTATTTCTCAAATTTAAAACTTGTTTTCAATTATTTCACTTTCCCAACAAGATTGTAAGCTTCAATGACACGATTTTAAGACTCCTGGGCTTATTCTTGAGCATTGAAACATGGGAAAAGTCTTAGAAGAATTTATTTGGGTTTTACGTTAGAAAGTTAGCAAACGGAGTTGTAGGTTTATACTGTATTGAGGATGGGTATGGTTAAGTGAGAAAGGAGGATGGTACTGGAATTGAAAAACTGATGAACTATGAGTTCGGAATGGTAATCATGAATTGATGATGGTTGTGATGAGTTGAGTACTCGAAGATAAATGATGATCTTGAAAGATGTTGAAAGTGTGCGGGGCTTATATCCCCGGCACAGCAGATTTTTCCGCTGCATGAATTATTGTGGTTGGTTCCTTCTCTGTTCCAGGAAGTGTGTGGGGCTTATATCGTTGGCATAGTAGACTCCTACTATATGAGTGTGTAGGGCACTATATCTCTGACGTAGCAGATTTGCTACTGCATGAGTGTGCAGGGCACTATATCTCTGGCGTGGCAGAAAAGGCTACATCCGAGAGGATGTGTAGGGTTGGTATTTACAGACCGACAAGTGATATCACGAGCCAATAGGACAGGCATTCATCATATGTATCTCTTATATGCTTGTTTGCTTTGATTATTTGAGTTTGCCTAATTGTATAATATGTATACTTGCTTCTTGAAATTCTTGTTATATATTTGAATATTACCTGTGTTTTCCTTGCTTGCATTATTTATGTTTGTCTGGTGCTGAGGAGGTTAGGTAGGCGATGGCAACGGGATTGCACGGAGGGTAGGTTGGTGAAGGCTGTGGGACAACGGTGATTAGTCTAGTTAGTAATCCCCTAAGTTAGATTTACATTACCCTGTTATTATATTATTGTTTAAGTTATGTTTCAATGTTTTAGTTAAGGTTTATGATGAATCTCTTGATGGATATGAATTCTAGGATTGCCTTTGGTGTCCCGGGGTCTTATATCTTACATCACTGGGCATTGTTACCATACTGAGAACCTCCGGTTCTCATACCATATTCTGTTGTTATTTTTCAGATGCAGGTCGCAACCCACCTCGGTGAGTTACATTGATGGTGACAGAAGCAGAGGATCATGGATACTTTTTGGAGTCTTTTGTTTTATTTTGTATATGTCTCTCATCTTTTGTATTTCGCTTTTGCCTAGAGGCTTGTATTGAGAGAGAAAAACTTGTATAGCTGTTTTTATTGTCAGATTTCTATGTGGTCCATATATCGCTAGCCGGCTTAAACTCCGCGAGTCTGGCTAGATTCTTATGTTATTATACTATTATCTTTTGTTATATTATATCTATATCTGTGCTTTAAGTTAGTAGCTTCATTGGTACGTTTTGCGCTTCTTAAATCATGTTTTTGAGCTACATCCTTCATAGGGCTTCTAGAGTATATTAATTCTTTCTATATATTATATGTATAAGCTTTAAGACTGTAGTAACCTTTGATTAACCTTTGCTTTATGACGCGAGGTAAAGCTTATGCTAATTAGGGTGTTACATTTAGTGGTATCAGAGTGGTTCGTCCTTGTGAGCCTGAGGGATGGACCGATTATGCTTCATTACATACTCTGTGTGTCTTTTTCTTTGATGCTCTTAGGTTATCTACTTGATGTTGCATAGTGTTCATGCCCTAGGTCGAGCTATACAACCCAGGCTGATTGAAGACGAGTCGACCGACCTCTTCAGGTCGGGATTATCCGACCTCTTCTGAAAGAGCTCGGCAAAATCACCAGGAAAGCCCAAAAAGGGCCCAAACAGAGGAACACGACCCAAGTCAAATGGCAGCCCAAGCCTAGAGAAATAAGGGCGGTTCCCTCAAAGATATGATGACTTCACTCAAAAGATAAGATAAGATAACTATCTTATCCTAAAGGAAGATCACCCCACACCATTATAAATACACTGGAGCACCCAGGTATAACTCATACTATGATTCTACTAAAAACCAGCTTAATACCCTTGCTAACTTAAGCATCGGAGTCCCTTGTAGGTACCACCAACCTTCGGTGATGAAGGATCAGCAGCACCACCAAATCTAACAAGTCGGACGCAACAGCTCCGACTAGTACAGAAGATCTCATCCGAGATCGACCTTTAGTTTCAAGTAACCCTCGGAACATTGGCGCCGTTGTCGGGGACTTGAAAGTCATCCCATCATCATGGCGGACAACCTTGACAATGACCACGATTCTGATCTAGAAAACAGTATGCCGCATAAAAACGCGGACGCCACCTCCAAAGATGCACCTCAAATTAGGGGAGATAAGCAACCCCCAAACACAGAATTCTAGAGGCTCTACAAGCTCAACAGGATCGCCTCAAACAACCCGAAAAAGTGGCCAAACATCAACGAGAAGCTGAAAGAGACCTTCGGAGAGAAACTAGGCGACGTAAAGAGTTAGAAGACAAGCTCTTAAAGCTTGAAGCCGATCTAAAAACCAAAACTATTCGATCCAGTCATAATGATAAACCCCGCAAAGATCAAGACCCATTCACCAAAGAGATTTTGAAAGCCAAAGTCACAAAGGATTTCAAAGCTCCCGACATGACCCCGTACGACGGCACATCAGATCCAAGCCATCATCTCAGTAATTTCAGAAGCAGAATGTATCTCACCGATGTCTCAGATACAATTCGGTGCAAAGCCTTCCCGATTGCCTTAACAAAGATAACAATTATATGGTTTGACAATCTGCCCTCTGATGACAAGTCATCTTATGCTAGTTTTACAAGCATTTTTCATTAGTTTCCTTAGGTTTTATGCACTTTCTTGAACAATAAGTAAGTGATTTGGAGTGGATTTTCATGATTATGTTAAATCAATCAACCATCATTTATTTGTCAAAAATTATTGGGTTTAAGCTAGAATTAGTTGATTGTATGAATGATTTAGAAACCTTGTGAATTTGGTGATACTTTGACATGTTTGTGTGGTTGCTTGCAGGAGAAGAAAGGAGAGCAAGGCACCATGAAGGAGCATAAGGCCAGCGCTCAACCAAGGGAGCCCTCAACCAAAGGAGTGCTCAACCAAGGGAGTGCTCAATGAAGGCCAACGTTCATAAGGAGCGCTCAAAGAAGTGAGCGCTATGCTCACAAGTGTGAGCATTTTCGTGCTCCTCAACTAAGGAAGCAAGGGGCACGCAAGGAAAGCAAGGCACATCAAAGGCTGGTGCTCAATTAAGCGAGCGCTACGCTCACAAGTGTGAGCATTTTCGAGCTCTTGCCCAAGGAAATTAAGGAAGCGCAGCTCTCACAAGAGGGAACACCAATGCTCGAAGAGGGAGCACCCAAAGGAGCGCTAGACATAGCGCTCAATTAAGGAAGCGTAGCGCTCACTAAAAGGAGCGCCAGAGGGGGCATACATTGAAGCAACAAGGAGTAGTGCTCACAATTTGAGTGCAGCGCTCACTTATTGAGTGCTAGGAGCATGCTTGGCCAAAGGAAAATGAATGCTACACTCATAAAACCAAACGGAGCACTCCACTGGAGCATGCCTCCAACCCATGCCACTTGAAACAAAGCCACCCAGATCCACCTTCCTTCAAATCCAAATTGAAAAATCCCACTCCAAGCTTTGAAGACAAAAAATAAAAAGTTTATAAATAGGAGTTAATTTGATATGTAAAGGACCTTTTTGCTCATTATTAGTTTTCACTTTTAATTTTCATTTGTGTTGAATTTGGGGAATTGGGATTAGATCTAGTTTGCTTTTTGTTTTCATTTTCTTTCTTCTACAACTTCTACTTTCTGTATTGAGTTTTTGAATTCAAATTGAAGAACTCCATTGAATTTCTTGATCTGAGAATCATCTGTGCTTACCTTTCATTTAGTTCTGAGAATTGGAGAATTGGATCAAGATCTTCTTTGCTGTTTTCATTTTCATTTCTTCTGCAATTTCTTTTCTGTTTGATCAAGGGAGTAATTGAGATCTAGATCTGCTTTCTAATCTCATTGTTCTTCTTCGATCTTTAGCTTCTCTTTTTGAATTTCATAATTGAGTTAAGTTTTCTTGCTGTTTGTTTCTTCAAGCAATTTTCCATTTCTGTTTTGCTACTGAGCTGAAACTATTCATCTCATAGCTCTCTGCTTTACTTTAATTTGCATTTTCCTTGTTAAATTCTGAATTTCAGCACCCAAATCCCTTTAATTCTTCAAGCAATTTACATTTCCCAGCAATTTAGATTCAGAAATTTACATTTCTTGCACTTTAAGTTTCAGTTATTTACATTTCTTGCAATTTAAGTTTCAGATCTTTTATTTTCTTACACTTTAAGTTTCTGCAATTTTACTTCTTCTGCACTTTAGTTTTTAGCCAATTTACATTCTGCACTTTAGTTTACTTGCAATTTCACTTCTATTAATCAAAATCACTCAAATCATCAACTATTTGCTTAACTAAATTCATCACCTAACTAAAATTGCTCAATCCATCAATCTCTGTGGGATCGACCTCACTCTTGTGAGTTATTATTACTTGATGCGACCTGGTACACTTGCTGGTGAGTTTGTGTGGAATCATTTTTCCCTCATCACCTCTTAGGTCCATCGCAAGATTTAACGACTTAGCTGGAAAGTTTCTTGCTAGGTTCTCCATCCAGAAGGACAAAACCAAGCACACCCCTAGTCTATTAAGGATCAAGCAAGGAGATCGGGAAAGTCTTCACAACTACATGGAAAGATTCAACAAAGCATGTTTGGACATACAAAGTCTGCCAACTGAAGCAGCCATTATGGGTCTCATCAATAGCCTACGAGAGGGACCTTTTAGTCACTCTATATCAAAGAAACATCCCACATCTCTGAATGAAATGTAAGAACGAGCAGAGAAGTACATCAATGGTGCACGAATGGATGGAGAGTCATTGTTTGATGCCTGGGAGAGATACAAAGCTTTAATCAGAAAGTGCCCACCAAAAATGTTCAGTGAATGGGATAGACTCCAAAACTTCTATGAAGGATTAGACACTAAGAGCTCAAGAAGCACTTGATTATTCTGCTGGAGGCTCAGTATAACTCGTGAAGACAACTGAGGAGGCTCAAAATCTCATTGATACTGTAACAAACAACCAATACTTCTATGATCATCAAAGGCAACACTAACCAGCTCAAAGGAAGGGTGTATTAGAGCTGGAAGGTGTGGATACCATATTACCTGCATGGGGGCAAAATGAGGAAAACTATGAAGAGCAACAGCAAGAACAAGTTCAGTATGTGTACAATCAAGGTTCTGGTCAGAATGAGTTCCATGGAGATACTTACAACCCTTCCTGGAGGAACCACCCAAATTTTAGATGGAGAGATAACCAAAAGCAACAACCTTGGCAGAAAAATTCAAACCAGAACAATTCAAGAAACACAAACCACCACAACCCGCAAAATACTAACCAAAATCCATACAGAAAATCCCAAAACAACTACCCCAATTCCAACTACTATCCACCCAATAACCCAGCCACTAACCAAATTAACTATCATCCACCCTCAGCATCCAATAATCAGCCACAAATGCCACAAGAGTCTCAAAGGATCTCCAACTTGGAGATACTGATGGAAAAGATGATGAAGCATCTAGAGCTAAGCAGCAAGAACCATGAAGCCTTAATGAGAAACTTAGAAAGGCAGATTAGTCAATTATCCAAGCAAACAGTGGCTAAGAGACCAACCAATGCACTATTAAGTGACACCATTCCTAACCCTAAGGAAGAATGCAATGCTATCTAATTAAGGAGTAGAAGAACATTGGTGAATGATAAAGAAGCCCTCAAGAAGCCAATAGAAGATGAAAAGACTAGAAATAAAGAGCAAGTGACAATTGAAGAAAAAAAACCAAGAAATGCTCAAGGAAAAAGAAGAACCTCAAGCTTCAAAGAAGGGGAAGCAGATTATGGAGGAGCCATCACAAGAACAGAGGAAGTTAGTGAAGACTTATACCCTTCCTTTACCATACCCTCAAAGGTTGTAGAAGGAGATCAAAGACCAACAGTTTCCTAAGTTCCTAGAAGTGTTTAAGAAGCTGAAGATCAATATTCCACTTGCTAAAGCTCTAGAACAAATGCCTCTATATGCCAAAATCCTAAAAGAGCTCATCAACAAGAAAAGAAGCTGGAATGAAAAAGAGACAATGATTCTAACCCAAGAGTGCAGTGATGTCATCCAAAGAGGTCTTCCCCCAAAGCTCAAAGATCGAGAAAGCTTCATCCTATCCTGCACTATAGGCAACAGAACATTGGACAAAACTCTATGTCACTTAGGAGCCAGCATCAATTTAATTCCCCTCTCACTAATGAAGAAGCTTGCAACAGAGGAAGTCAAGCCTACCAGGATGTCACTCTAAATGGCTGACAGATCACTCAAGCTACCAAATGGGGTTTAAGAAAATTTATTAGTGAAGATTGGAGAATTCATTTTCCCTGCTGACTTTGTTATCCTAGACATGAAAGAAGAGGGACACAATTCAATCATATTGGGACGGCCCTTCTTAGCAACAGCAAGAGCCATTATTGATGTGGAGAAAGGAGAGATGATCCTCAGGGTGTATGATGAAAAGATGATCATCAATGTCTTCAAAGCCATGCAGTATCCTCTAGAGAAGGAAAAACACATAAGAGTGGAAATGATAGAAGAAGTGGAAGAGGAGCTGCTGGAAGATAACAACCAAGAAGAGCAAAAAGTGGAAATAGAGGTGGAACAAGGTTTCATAGAGGAGGAAGTGGTAGAAATCTCCTTTGAAAGCAAGGCATAGGAGAAGGCAAAGCAAGAGTTAAAACCTCTCCCCCCTCATCTCAAATATGTCTTTCTGGGAGAAGCAGAGGCCCTGACAGTAATCATAAATTCCTCCTTGAACATAGAAGAAGAAGCAAAGCTGATTGAAGTGTTGAAGGCTCACAAGACAGCCCTGGGTTGGACGATCGATGATATCAAGGGCATAAGCCCTGCCATTTGTATGCATAAAATTCTATTGGAGGAAGATTCTTGGCATCATGTAGGTTAATTTCTAGAGAGAGAAGCTCCCTCTTCTCTCTAGAATTAGGTTAGGTTTAGGACATTTCCATCTTAGATCTAGGTTCAATTACATGTTTTCATCTTGTTTCTTTTATGATTTCTTGTTCCTACTACTTGATTCTCTTAGTTTTCATGTTAATTTCTCTTTTATGTTCATGGATGCTCTTGTTGGATCTGATTTACTTTTAGTGCAATTTAATGTTTGATGTTCTTTTATTGTTGATTTGAGTTGTGATCTCATTTTCCTTGCAATTAGTAGTTGTTAGATTTTATCTTTCCTTGCAATTTACCATGCTTTCCTTGTATGTCTTCCAAGTGTTTGACAAAATGCTTGGAAGGATGTTAGAGTAGATTTTGAGCATTCTTGGCTTGGAAAGAGTGATTTTGAGCATTCTTGGCTTAGAAAGAGTAATTAGGCAATCTTGAGTCATGAAAACCCAACTAATGTTGGTGATCTAGAATTGTTAGTTAATATGATTTCCATTGACTCTAATCTTTTGCTAATTTCATTAGTGAGTTGATTAGTACATTTGGAT
This sequence comes from Arachis hypogaea, assembly GCF_003086295.3. NCBI lineage: Eukaryota > Viridiplantae > Streptophyta > Magnoliopsida > Fabales > Fabaceae > Arachis > Arachis hypogaea. The sequence goes on from NC_092036.1 coordinate 56,142,733, forward strand.
TGAGGTTAACTAGTCTTATTAGACTTTCTCCGAGTATGAGGATAACATGATACCTTCTTCCATCTTTGGATATGACGTAATAAGATAAATTCTTGTTTATTATTGTGATATGATTGATTAATATCATTTGACTTTCTCCCTATGTGTTGGAGTTGATTAAATAAGATGAATTAATCATTGCATGACTAGGATGGAAAGCCTATGTTCTCAACCATTGCCATGAATGTCTCCCTTTATTACTTGCTTTCTTTAGCTACTTGCTTGATTTACTTTTCTTGCCATCTATTTTTCTTGCCCTCTTACCAATCAAAACCACCCTTTACCCCTTCATAGCCAATAATTGACCACTTCATTGCAATTGCTCATGAGACGACCCGGAGTCCAAATACTCCGGTTAATTCTTATTGGGGTTTGTACTTGTGACAAAATCATAAATTTAATTTGATTCGAGGATTGACTATCGGTTTGGACTATACTAACAACGGAATTATTCTGTGAAATTCCAAACCAGTATCAATTCTTGCAATCAGAGGCCGAGCACGACTTTCAAGGGCATTCAAGGCAGCTCCAATGTCTAAATTCTTGTGATGTAGGATGATGTCTAGTATTATTTCCAGCCTGTATAACTTGACGATGTCCTACACATAAAAATCAATGTTAAAAAACTGCTTTTAGGCACTGGTCTTGACTTGTGTATAAAACATATGGTAATAAGGTATATAGGTTTAGAAGCTCACATAATGGCAGTCATCTAGTTTCCCATCTTCTTTCCAGTACTCTATGTATTTTATTGCATACACACCACGGTCAAATCTAAGTGAATGGAAAAATGCAATTCTATTAGTGGAACATCTCAATGTAACTAAATAATTAATACATTGTGAGATTTTAGAGGGAAGAATCACCCATTCAGTTGTATTGAAACAAAGGCATAAGTGCAAGGCATCCTTTTTAGAGTGGACTTATAAGTCGGGATAGCCACCTGTGCAATGTCTTCAATGAGCCTCGCTTAAGACACAAACGACTAAAGTTAAACGGAATACAATAAAAACGGTTAAATAGAGCTTAATAGTGATGAACTGTTGTGGTACCGCATATGAATCTAGCCTGCTCCGTGCTATATCAGGTTTACTGTGTATGCTATCCAGTACGAACAGCCTTTTTCCGGAGACATCAAATGCATATACCCACTAGTGACGGGTGATACATACAGGGAAAAACCACTGCACAACCAACAATTATAACTAGGTATATTTCTTGCATTTGCAAAGAAAAATAAATAATCTATTGTGATGATCCTATGATTATAGTAACTTATTACACTGCAAACATATGTACCCATTTTCTATTTGAAGCAATCTCCTTGTCAAAAAATCTAGTATCGGCACCAAAGTGTTGACCCAATCCGACATATGCTGGACTCGGTCCATCTTGAAAGTTTAGCAGATTCTTTGGGACTAATACCGTCTCCTATACAATTATGAATTATCAAAAGTTCATAAACTGTACTGTAAATAAATGATTAATATGAGGGTTTCCTAACTAGAATCCCTGGACACACGCAATAAAAGTCACGCGTGAATCTTTTGAGACCGGAGTCATTGAATGCACAACACATCCAGTGTACGACCTACATAACCAACTTGTAAAATCAACAATGTCGCCAATGCATAAGCAACAAAAAAATTGGAGAAACATGATTTTCTGTTACATGCAATGTTATTGAGCCATGCACGTGTTATCAGTGTGCAGAAGTCCTCCCTTGAAAGCACTAGGTGTGGTCTACCCTCATATGACGCCAAAGTTTGGTGGCTTTCAAGAAAAGTGTCCACAGCCCATCCTCTGACTTGTTGTTCTTCCCGCTCGGTGATTTTTCATCCCCAAAGTAATGGATGAATAGGTCGGAGAGGAGAAGGTGAGGGTGATTTAAAGAGCTGCGTCATCCTAAGAGAGAAAGAGGTGCGCTGTGGACTCGGTGTGCGATGGGAAAAACCTCTAGGAATGATTGCTTGGATCGGGTCTATGATAACGGGTCTCGAGGCGTAAACGCCCTTTTCTATATTTGCCCATATCATTTTGCACTTCAGATCCCGCTGAGATAAGATGGCAGGATGCCTGTTTGGAATTAAAAAAAATTGCGCTGGTCAACCTTCAGGAATTGTATAGTAGGCTATAAAAAAACCTTGTATACTACTACCGGAAACAAAGTTATGTATTAATCACTTGCCTGTATAAAAATTCAGTAGAATATTCTTCAACCCCTACAAACTCAACCAATTTTGTTGACGGTGTTTTCAGTTAAAGAGCAATTGTCTCGGTTGGTTGATTAGTTGATTCCGACTGGATGGTTGTGATAATTTCCCCTTCTACCCTATCACGCTGAGGTGTTTTCCTTTGAAGAGTTTTGATGCGGAGTCTAATGCTAATGGGCTGGTCATCGTCGTCATCCGCTTTCGATGATACTGAATGATGGGTTGTGCGCATTGATACGCTACTAACTCCCCCCTTCTTGGTGGATCCCTGAAACCACAATATCAAACAAGTGGTTCACAAAAACCTCAAAATGCATTCACAATACACAAAGAACCCAATACTAACTGATAGAGCATGTCCCATAGGCTTGTTAAATAATGGCACAACCAGTTACTAGTTTAACCATAACATAAACCCTTGCTCATGCTCTAAACTGCATAGTGGCAACTAACAAATTCCAAGAAGGAACATCTTGCTCACGTTAGGGATCTCTTTTTTCCTTGTCTTATATATTAGTCATGCATGCATCCCCATCCCTCATACGTGGTTGAGGTGTCCTCCTTGAATCAGATATTCGGCACAATCTCTTCGCAATTGGCTCGTCGTCATCGTCATCACCGTCCGATGCAACTGAAAGATTAAACATAGACTAAATAGTTTACTCGATCTATGTTAAATCATGAAAAAGAAATACTTAGTAAATTTTAACCCTAACTCACTTTTCTGTGGTCTATGTCTTCTCGTTCAGGGCTTGGGTCACTTGTGTCCTCTGTGGTGGCACCCTTCTTGTCCCCATCTTCATTTTGGCCAGATTCGCTGCAATCTTGTTGTTGGCCATTAACTGGTCAAAAGACACATACAACTAAAGCAACATGAAGTTCGATATAACATGGAAAAACTGACATAATAAAGACACACCCATTAGCAACATCTTCCAGTGCTTAATACTAAAATGTGAAACCAAGCTATTCATGAATTCAAAAAATCCATTTGTAGTCAATTACTTAGAAAACAAGCATCGAATTAAAAATTGATGATTTTAAAACATAACCAAAAACTTGGAAAATTAAACAACTTATGTGGGACACAGGACACCTATAGCACTGCGTCAATGAATACCTCCGATTGAATAGTTTCTGCCATAGCGCTAAGCTCCTTGGTAGTCCATGCAGAAAGCCACAGCTTAGGTTCTTGACGACCCTCGAGTTCATGATGCTTTAGCTTTTGCAAGTACAACACCTGCATATATTGTATAAACAAATTAGTTTCAGGGATGCACATCTTAGTCAAATTAAATTGTATTTTAATTTAACAACATTACCAGCAACCCAAGCATGCAGCCCTCACAGGATTTGTTCTTTTTACATTGGTACTTCCGAATTACCTATTCTAGAGAATTAAAAATATACAATGGCCAACGATATCTCGCCGGATTAGATACATCAAGTATTGTGTCAATGTGCCACGACAAGATTACATGTTGCACAGTCAGGCACAAAAACATCTTCAGCACTAATAGGATGAAATGTCTCCTGAACTCCATCCTTTAATCTTCAGTATCCATTGCACAATGCTTGAAAAAATGCCTCAACTGTACAGGTTTTAATCGGTGATACCTTTTTTAATAGACACATGAGCAACATTCCTGCTGTCGAACGGTGGGAAGTCGTCAACTGCAATATGGATATGTATAAAATAGGGCAAAATGAGTAGTGTCATAGATAACATAGCAATGAACACGAAGACTAAAACAAATATAACAAATTCAGTGGTGTGTAATAGGTAAAGGTATACTTACCCCCGGGCAGGATACCAAAAAGACGCTGGAAGAGCTCCGGCACAATGCGGATGTTGCCACTTTCTAATTTAAGGGTGCTCGTTTCAGTGTCATGGGCTTTGGCCAACATCACCATTATGCCTTGCCTCACTTGCCACTTTGGAACAAGCTTCAGGAAACCAAAACCAATTTCTTCTATCTCGTCAAGTTTTGCTTGATCATGATTGGTTTCCAGTTCTTTCAACAAGTCTGCAATGTAACATGGTGAGCATCTTGTCTCCAGTAATTTCTGTAAAACATACCACGGGACTGTCAGAAGCAAACAACTGATTATGAACTATAACAAGAGCACAAAATTGTGGATGAGGTTTTACCGACTTTCCCATGTATATAAGGTGGTTTCTGTGTAAAGAGAAGAAATTGATTCTAAGTAGAAACTTCACTTGTGTTGCCCAAAGTAAACTAAGCAAGAAGGACAAATATTGGGGGAAACACAATCACCATATAAGAATCTATTATAGTTGAACGGACAATGAAAAAAACTGAAAAGACCCACATAAATTCAAATTGCAAAAATCCACTGTGTCATACCACGTTTAAAATGAACAAGACACATCTATGCATAAGTTGATGTACTCTGGTGCACGAAAATTACAATCACACTTTGTAATTCCACACAACTAACCAGCAAGTGCACTGGGTCGTCCAAGTAATACCTTACGTGAGTAAGGGTCGATCCTATGGAGATTGATCGCTTGAAGCAAGCTATGGTTATCTTATTATTCTTAGTCAGGATATTAATAGTGGTTCTTAGTTTTAATTGCAAAGAGTAAAAGAGCATGAATTAAATGATACTTGTTATGCAGTAATGGAGAACAGGTTAAGGTTTTGGAGATGCTCTATTTTCTGAAGTTCTGCTTTCCTACTGTCTTCTTCTTCACACACGCATGTCTCCTTCCATGGCAAGCTGTATGTTGGTGGATCACCGATGTCAATGGCTACCAGCCGTCCTCTCAGTGAAAAGGGTCCATGTACATGGCTAATCATCTGTTGGTTCTCACTAATGTTGGAATAGGATCCATTGATCCTTTTGCACACTGTTACTGCGCCCGGCATTCATGAGTTTGAAGCTCGTCACAGTCATCCATTCCCAGATCCTAATCGGAATACCACACACAAGGTTTAGACTTTTTGGATCTCAGGGATGCTGCCAATTGATTCTAGCTTATACCACGAAGACTCTGATCTCACGGATTTGCATGCTCTGTTGTCAGGAGAGGCAGTCAAACTAGTGAACCAGGAACCCAAGAGATATACATTCAATCTAAGGTAGAACGGAAGTGGTTGTCAGGCACGTGTTCATAAGTTGAGAATGGTGATGAGTGTCACGAATCATCACATTCATCATGTTGAGGTGCGAATGAATATCTTAGAATAGAAACAAATGTGATTGAATAGAAAACATAAGTAATTGCATTAATTCATCGAGACACAGAAGAGCTCCTTACCCCCAACCATGGGGTTTAGAGACTCATACCATCAAAGATACAAATTCAGATGTAAAATGTCACGAGGTATAAAATAAATCTCTAAAAGTAGTTTTTATACTCAACTAGTAACCTAGGTTTACAGAAACTGAGTAAACTAAGATAGATAGTGCAGAAATCCACTTCCGGAGCCCACTTGGTGTGTGCTGGGGCTGAGCATTGAAGCTTTCATGTGCATAGGCTATTCCTGGAGTTAAATGCCATGTTGTAACCTGTTTCTGGAGTTTGACTCTAGCTTGTAACCTGTTTCTGGCGTTTAATGCCAGAATAGGGTAGAAAACTGGCGTTGAACGCCAGTTCGAATCGTCTAAACTCGAGCAAAATTTGGACTATTATATATTGCTGGAAAGCCCTGGATGTCTACTTTCCAATGCAATTAAAAGCGCATCAGTTGGACTTCTGTAGCTCCAAAACTTCCATTTCAAGTGCAGGGAGATCAGAATCCAACAGTATCTGCAGTCTTTTTTAGCCTCTAAATAAGATTTTTGCTCAGGTCCCTCAATTTCAGCCAGAAAATACCTGAAATCATAGAAAAACACACAAACTCATAGTAAAGTCTAGAAATGTTATTTTTGCATAAAAACTAAAAAAACATACTAAAAAGTAGCTAGATCCTACTAAAAACTATATGAAAATACCCCAAAAAGCGTATAAAATATCTGCTCATCATACTCGCAACAAAAAATTAATAGACCCAAAAAGAATTCAATTTTCTTGTAAAAAGCTCATATAAACATTTCCATAAAAGCTAAATATTAACACAGGCTACACCAATTATAAAATAAATTTGTACCACTGCAGTTGTCAGCTTGGGGAATCAAGAGGCAACCAAGTATTTAATAAAAAAAACATACATCTCAATGCATTGCCAAAATATATACTCGTCCTCAACTGAATTTGTTGCTATTTGTATCACAAGAAAATGCACCACAAGACACATTAAGCTACTATGAACAATACACATTAAGCAAATTAAACTAGGGAAAAAATTCAGGGAATATTGCTAAAATGAACAAGACACATCTGAGCCTAAGTTGGCGTACTCCCAAAAAAATTTAAAAGACCCACAAAATACAAATTCAATGTGCTAATAAAAAGCGCATATAAACATTTCCATAAAAGCTAAATGTTAACAAAGGCCACACAAATTATATAATAAAGTTGTACCAATATAGTTGTCGGCACGGTGAATCAAGAAGCAACCAAGTATTTAATAAAAAAAATAGACATCTCAATACATTGCTCAAAATAAATACTCATTCTCAAATGAATGTATTGCTCTGTGTTAGACAAGAAAATGCACCACAAGAAACATTAAGCTACCATGAACAGGACACATTAAGAAAATTAAACTAGGAAAAAAAATCATGGAATATTGTTAAAATGAACAAGACACATCTGAGCCTAAGTTTGTGTACTCTCAAAAAAAAAAAATTAAAAGACCCACCAAATACAAATTCAATGTGCTAATAAAAAACTCATATAAACATTTCCAAAAGAGCTAAATGTTAACAAAGGCCAGACAAATTATATAATAAAGTTGTACCAAAGCAGTTGTCGGCCAGGTGAATCAAGAAGAAACCAAGTATTTAATAAAAAAACACAGACATCTCAATGCATTGCTCAAAATAAATACTCATTCTCAGGTGAATTTGTTGCTCTGTGTGGCAAGAAAATGCACTACAAGACACATTAAGCTACCATGAACAGGACACATTAAGCAAATTAAACAAGGAAAAAAATCAGGGAATATTGCTAAAATGAACAAGACACATCTGACCCTAAGTTGGCGTCCTCCCAACAAAAATTAAAAGACCCACAAAATACAAATTCAATGTGCTAATAAAAAGCGCATATAAATATTTCCATAAGAGCTAAATGTTAACAAAGGCCACACAAATTACATAATAAAGTTGTACCAATGCAGTTGTTGGCTAGGTGAATCAAGAAGCAACCAAGTATTTAATAAAAAATCATAGACATCTCAATGCATTACTCAAAATAAATACTCATTCTCAAGTGAATTTGTTGCTGTGTGTGTGGTAAGAAAATGCACCACAAGACACATTAAGCTACCATGAACAGGACACATTAAGCAAATTAAACTAGGAAAAAAAATAGGGAATATTGCTAAAATGAACAAGACACATCTGAGCCTAAGTTGGTGTCCTCCCAAAAAAAAGAAAATTAAAAGACCCACAAAATACAAATTCAATGCGCTAATAAAAAGCGCATATAAACATTTCCATAAAAGCTAAATGTTAACAAAGGCAACACAAATTATATAATAAAGTCGAATTAAGAAGCAACCAAGTATTTAATAAAAAAACATAGACATCTCAATGTATTGCTCAAAATAAATACTCATTCTCAAATGAATTTGTTGCTCTATGTGTCACAAGAAATTGCACCACAGGACACATTAAGCTACTATGAACATGACACATTAAGCAAATTAAACTAGGGGAAAAAAGATCAAGGAATATTGCTAAAATGAACAAGACATATTCGAGGCTAAGTTGGTGTACTCTCAAAAAAATTAAAAAACCCACAAAATACAAATTCAACGTGCTAATAAAAAGCTCATATAAACATTTCAATAAGAGCTAAATGTTAACAAAGGCCAGACAAATTATATAATAAAGTTGTACCAATGCAGTTGTAGGCTAGGTGAATCAAGAATCAACCAAGTATTTAATAAAAAAACACAGACATCTCAATGCATTGCTGAAAATAAATACTCATTCCCAAATGAATTTGTTGCTCTGTGTGTGACAAGAAAATGCACCACAAGACACATTAAGCTACTATGAACAGGACACATTAAGCAAATTAAACTAGGAAAAAAATTAGGGAATATTGTTAAAATAAACAAGACACATCTGAGCCTAAGTTTGTGTCCATTCAACAAAAAATTAAAAGATCCACAAAATACAAATTCAATATGCTAATAAAAAGCGCATATAAACATTTCCATAAGAGTTAAATGTTAATAAAGACCACACAAACTATATAATAAAGTTGTACCAATGCAGTTGTCAGCTAGGTGAATTAAGAAGCAACCAAGTATTTAATAAAAAATGCAAACATCTCAATGCATTGCTCAAAAAAATTCTCATTCCCAGATGAATTTGTTGCTCTGTGTGTCACAAGAAAATGCACCACAGAACACATTAAGCTGCTATAAACATGATGATGACCGGAATTCACAACCCTCAAAATTTTGATTATAAACCCGTTCTTTTGGCAAGCGCACCAAAATTATCGTCAAGTAATAACCCACAGTGGAGTGGGATCGTATCCACAGAGATTGATAGATTTGAGCAATTTTAATCCATTGGTGAATTAGTCAAGATGAGCAATATAGAGTACAATTGCAGAATTGTAATTGAACAGGAAAGTAAATGTCTCAAAAGTAAAGAGAAGAAGTAAAGTGCATAAAGGGAAATAGTAGTAATATAAAGTGTAGAATCATAAATGACTTAATTGTAAATGGGAATGGGGATTAACATAATTTTAAAGAAGAGCTATAAAGAATGTGGAAAATAAGAATAGGGGAATTCATTGAGATTGGGAGATATTGTTCTCTTTGGATTAAATCCAGTTCATCTCATCTTCAATCATGCAACTCATTGACCTCTTGGCAATCATGATTGATTGAGCCCCAATCCCTTGGTGACTCAATCTCTCAAATCTTGATAATCAACCACTTCCTTGGTCTAATTGCTCATGAAGAGAGATATGCTTGATCCCTTATTATACCACACATCCTTGTAGATCCATAATAAAGGGTGGATTATATGTCACCATATCCAATCACCAAAACCCATATCTACTCATATGTGAGAAGGAATTTCAAGCATGGTTCCATATTTCCTTTTCTAAGGTTCCCATAAAACCCATTTTGCATTCAACCTCTTTCCAAAGATGATTGAACACTAGCATTAAAATGAAATTCCTTCTCGCAAATCAAGGAGAAGATGAAGAGAAGAAGAAATTCACTATCATTAATCCATCAAGTACAACAGAGCTCCCTCTATCAATGAGAGGGAATTTAACTACTCATAGCTTAGAGAAAGTACACGAGATGGGAGAGATGATGTGAAAGTAAATCTAACTACGTAATCTCCCAATAACCACCCCTTTTTTCAGTACTTCCAGGGGTTATTTATACTACTCCTACTACTAGAATTAAAAAAATACAAAAAGAAAACAAAATTATAATTGGAGGGAAAAAGAAAACTCAACAAACATGACCTCCAGTGGCTGGTGTGTGACTGGTGCTTCATTGGCGTGCCACACCCAGCTCCAATTTTGGCATGGTGTGCCACGCCCAACTCTTCAAGTGGCACGCCCCTAACATTGGCATCCCTAGCATGCCACGCCTTCGAGCTCAAGTGGCATGCCCAGGGTTCTTTAAACACTTGTGTAGCCTGGCGTGCGATGCCTTCGAGCTCAAGTGGCACGCCCAAGCCTTCTCCTTGTTTCTGGAATGTTGAACCAGCGTGGCACGCCTAGGGTCTGGCGTACCACGCCCATTTGAGTGCTTGGTTCCTTCACTGGCGTGCCACGCCCAAAACTCAAGTGGCACGCCCATGTCTTCTTCTTGTTGATTGGTGATGCTGGCGTGCCACGCCTGAGACTCAAATGGCATGCCCAAGTATGGAATGATAGCTGGCCTGCCATGCCTTCGGCACTAAGTTGCACACCCATATGGTTGACTTCCTATCTCCCTTTCTGGAAAATATAACTGGCGTGCCACGCCCAGGGTCTGGCGTACCACGCCAGGGTCTGGCGTGCCATGCCCATTGTGCCTCTTTGTTCCAGTAGCTGGCGTGCCACGCCCAACATTCAAGTGGTACGCCCAGATAAATAATGAGAGATGGCATGCCACGCCTTGATACTCAAGTGGCACGCCTTAGTGAAGATGAGAGCTTGGCGTGCCACGCCTTTGATCTCAAGTGGCACACCCAGCTTTACTTTGCCTTCTCTAGTCATTGGCGTGCCACGCCTGGGTCCTCAAGTGGACGCCCAAGTGATGGTTGGGAGCTGGTGTGCCACGCCTTCGACATCAAGTGGTACGCCCTGCTTTACTTGGCCTTCTCTAGCTTTGGCGTGCCACGCTTGGGTTTTCAAGTGGCACACCCAAGTGATGGTTGATGGTTCTGGCGTGCCATGCCCATCTTGGTGTGCCATGCCCCTCTTGTGGCTTCTAGCATTGCTCTCTGAAAAAGTGTACCAACGTGCCATGCCCATGTACTTTCATGGCATTTGCCCCAAGTGGCACGCCAGTTTCACACGCCTAGCTTTGTTTTGTTGTTTTCTTCCCTTTTTGTTGCACTTTTTACCTGAAATTCAGCACAAACCCATTTTAAAGCAATGTACCATAATACTTATCATTTAGCTCATGAAATTGCATTGAAACAATGAATATGTGCTCCCTTTATGGTCCTTTTGCATAGGTAAAAAGGGTAAATGATACAAGTCATCACAACACCAAACTTAAGCTTTGCTTCTCCCAAGCAAATCAATGTGAGTTGTTCTTAAATGAATTGAGACTTCAACCATGAATAAGTGCATTCATTACCAAGAATAAGGCTAAGTATTAACACATGAATGAGTATTGTTGTTTCAATGCCACAATGAACTCCTAGACTCTTAAGGATTTTTCAAGTGATTGTCTTAGGTGACCTTTTTATTGATTGTCACCTTGAAGTAGCAAGAGTTGCTCCTTTTTCTTTTCTTTTCAATTGACCACGACTCTAAGTGTTTTGTCTCAAGACGACCCTTTAAGTTTGGCTTTCAATTAGCACTCTCAAACCTGTTGGATTTAGGGTATTAGGTGTTGAAACACCCCTAAGAATTTACTTGCCTAGGTCTCTCTTCTTGACACATCTTCACCACAAGCATCTACTAGGATCTTTGATTCTTTTGGGTTAAGTGAGTGCCTCCTTTTATCCTAGTAGGTGATGCTCAGAGCCTTGGGTCTTTTTGTTGCTTACTACTTCTTGGTTCTATAGATATTCAAGGGATATCCTTAGCTTTTACTTGTCACTTCCTCTAAGTCTAGTTACTTATCATGACTCATTTTCTTTTTAATTCAATCATGGTACTGTACTTAGTTCCTTTATCTCTTGGTTTTGAACACCCTTACTTGGTCTTAATCTCTTTTACTCTTATTTTTGCAACAACTCACCAAAGACTCTTATGGAAACAAACTACTTCTTTTATTTGATGGTTGTAAAACATAACAACATTGCATTTTCTTTCTTCAAAACATAAAAGACTCATAAAAGAAACTTCAGGAAAAAAAACTAAGCATTAAACTTAAACTATCCTAAAATTGCAACTTATTATCAAATAGAAATTTAAACATAAAGAGAACTAAACAGAATTCAGAAATTTAAAAGGAATGTCAACCATGGGACTTAACAACCTTGAGCATCCTCAGTTCATTGGCCCTTTTCCCTTGTCCTTCTTCTTGGAAGGGGATGAGTCATCACCATTCTTCTTGGAGGATCCTTCTTGTGCCTTTATGTCCTTGGGCTTCCAAAATCCTAGCCTCCTCATGTAGTTCCTTTCATCCTCCTTATGCTTAGCAAGAATTTCCTCTTGTCTCGCGCTTAGCTCCTCCATTCCTTGCATGAATATTGGGTATCCGGGGTTCAAGGCAGCCACAGCATTACACAAGTGATTCAGCTTCACTTGTGTGTTGATACCATATTGCCTCCTTGAAATGGTCCTAGCATCATAAAGATGCCTAAACTCAGAAAGGTTCCTCTAATGCCATTTGTTTGGCTCCACTATTTTGTTGAGTGCACCTTGCATTTCACCCCAGTCACATTGTTCTTTCTTCTCTTTCATTGACTTCATGCTTTCTTGGAGTTGTTGTATGCTCTCATTCACTTGGTCCCATTGTTGTTGTTGCTGTTTAAGTTGGTTGACATCCTCTATCAGGTGGTGTATGTCTCCTTTCATTTGGTGTATGTCTCCTTGCAACTGCTCTCAATTGACTCCTTTAGGAAATTGTTAGTAATGGTGGTATGGTGGTGGTTGAAGCGCTAGGTGAAGTGGTTGATCTTCAGCCTCTTCTTCTTGTTGTGGTTGCCCTTGTGGTTCATGAGCATGAGCTCTATGCTCCCTGGCCCTTTGAAGAGGGTTAATAGCTACCACCTTGGCCATCTTCTTGGCAGTAATAGGCTTGTCTTGCTCTACTAGCACCTCGTCAATGATCTTCTCAACCCTTGCTTCATCATATAGCCTTTGGATGATGCTGGGAAATGCCAACGTTGATCTATCTTTGGTACTTTTTAGTATTTTGTTAATGTTGTTGGCAATCATCTCCCCAATATTGACATTTTCTCCCTTCATTATGCTGCATATGAGCACAGCCCTTTCTTTAGTTACATATGAAGTGTTGGATGGGGAATTAAAGACCTTCTCACAAAGTCCAGCCACCCTCTAACTTGGGGGCTCAAATCTCTTCTCCTCAGCTGGTTGGGCCTTTCATCTTTGTTCTTAATCCACTGCACATTCAGCACACAGATCTCATTGAGGATTTCATCAAATCCTAGGTCCTGTTGCTTTATCCTCTCTTCATAGCTCCAGGTGGATCTTGTTTGCTTTAACATCAACATCCTGTCTATGTTGGAGGGGCTGTAATCAATGGGCTTCTCCCTAACATAACTCAGATAGCCATAAGGATGCCCAGGTTGGGGCACTGCATTGGCATAGAACTCTCTAACCAAGCTCTACACCACCTTCCTTGGTGGGTTGCACAAGAGTGCCCATCCTCTATTGTTGATTTCCCTGTTGATCTCGGGGTGCTCATTCCTACCAAGTTGGAAGCCAACTTCGGGAATAATTTACCTCTCACTCACCCAACCATAAAATTGGTTTTGGTTGAATGATGAGAGGAACTTGTATTCATTGTAGCTTGCAGAGGATCCTGAATTTGGTTCCTTGGTCTTTCTCTTTGATGATGATGCTCTTGGTGGTGCCATTGAGTGAGAAAAAAAGTGTGAAGGGTTAAAGAAATTGGAAGAAGGGGTAGAGAACAAGGAGCAAAGCAAGGGTTTGCTCCAAAACACCAAACTTAGGACTTGATTATCCCTAATCAAGTAGAAGAAAAGAGAAAGAAAAGAGAGAAGAGGGTTCTTTCGCGTGTGAACTTTAGGGTGGGTTGAAGTGTGAAGAGTGGTGGAAAGTGTTTGGCTTTTATAGTGGTGAGAGGTGCTGGCTCAAAGGGAGGGTTGTGGTGGGATTTAAAAGCAATTTATCTTTTCCCACTTGGGAAGTGGCGCCTAGCATGGGAAGAGGCACCAACCCTTCTTTTCTTTTGATTATCTGCATGTGTTGAGTTCCAAAGTGCAAGTACACTTTGACTCCTTCCTTGATGAGCTATCAATCATGTGGGCCCAATCCTCTCTCCTGAAAGTGAAAACCAAAACACCATAAATGAAAAAAACCTCTTCATATTCCTTTCCATAACATATAATTGAAATGCATTCGATGAGTGTCTGGTGGATGAAATTGTGATTCATGCTTAAATTGTTGTTCGAAATTAATTGTTCCAGTAATGGCTCCAAAAGCTTGGTGCTCAATACCATGGTCTAATCATAACTTCACAACTTCGCTCAACTAACCAGCAAGTGTATTGGGTCGTCCAAGTAATACCTTACGTGAGTAAGGGTCGATCCCATAGAGATTGTTGGTATGAAGCAAGCTATGGTCACCTTGTAAATCTCAGTCAGGCGGATTTAACTAATTTAAGAGATTATTGGTTTTTTGAATAATAATAATAAATTAAATAGAAAATAAAGATAAAGTTACTCATGTAATCCAATGGTGGGAATTTCAGATAGGTGTATGGAGGTGCTGTGTTCCTTTTGAATCTCTCCTTTTCTACTGTCTTTATCCAATCTTTGTCACTCCTTTCTATGGCAAGCTGTATGTAGGGCATCACTGTTGTCAATGGCTACATCCCATCCTCTCAGTGAAAATGGTCCAAATGCTCTGTCACAGCATGGCTAATCATCTGTCGGTTCTCGATCATGTTGGAATAGAATCCCTTGATTCTTTTGCGTTTGTCATCACGCCCAGCAATCGCGAGTTTGAAGCTCGTCATAGTCATTCAATCCCGGAATCCTACTCGGAATACCACAGACAAGGTTAGACTTTCCGGATTCCCATGAATGCCACCATCAATTCTAGCTTATACCACGAAGATTCTGATTAAGGAATCCAAGAGATATGCGCCCAGTCTAAGGTAGAACAGAAGTGGTTGTCAGTCACGCATTCATAGGTGAGAATGATGATGAGTGTCACGGATCATCACATTCATCATGTTGAAGTGCAACGAATATCTTAGAATAGGAATAAATCGAATTGGATAGAAAATAGTAGTAATTGCATTAAAACTTGAGGTACAGCAGAGCTCCACACCCTTAATCTATGGTGTGTAGAAACTCCACCGTTGAAAATACATAAGTGAAAGGTCCAGGCATGGCCGAATGGCCAGCCCCCAGATCTAAGAACTAAACGTCCCAAAAGATTGAATAATATAATCAAAGATATCTAATAGACTAGTAAAAAGTTCTATTTATACTAAACTAGCTACTAGGGTTTACAGAGGTAAGTAATTGATGCATAAATTCACTTCCGGGGCCCACTTGGTGTGTGCTTGGGCTGAGCTTGATCTATCCACGAGCTGAGGCTTCTCTTGGAGTTGAACGCCAAGTTGTAACGTGTTTTGGGTGTTCAACTCTGGTTCGTGACGTGTTTCTGACGTTTGACTCCAGAATGCAACATGGAACTGGTGTTGAGCGCCAGTTTACATCATCAAATCTCGAATAAAGTATGAACTATTATATATTGCTGGAAAGCTCTAGATGTCTACTTTCCAACACCATTGCGAGCGCGCCATTTAGAGTTTTGTAGCTCTAGAAAATAGATTTCGAGTGCAGGGAGGTCAGATTCCAACAGCATTAGCAGCCCTTTGTCAGCCTCTTATCAGAGTTTTGCTCAAGTCCCTCAATTTCAGCCAGAAAATACCTGAAATCCCAAAAAGACACACAAACTCATAGTAAAGTCCAGAAATGTGGGTTTAGCATAAAAACTAATGAAAACATCCCTAAAAGTAACTAGATCATACTAAAAACTACCTAAAAACAATGCCAAAAAGCGTATAAATTATCCGCTCATCACAACACCAAAGTTAAATTGTTGCTTGTCCCTAAGCAACTGAAAATCAATTAGAATAAAAAGAAGAGAATATACTATAAATCCCAAAAGATCAATGAATATTAATTCTAATTAGATGAGCGGGACTTGTAGCTTTTTGCTTCTAAACAGTTTTGGCATCTCACTTTTTCCTTTGAAGTTTAGAATGATTGGCTTCTATAGGAAATTAGAATTTCAGATAGTGTTATTGATTCTCCTAGTTAAGTTTGTTGATTCTTTAACACAACTACTTTTATGAGTCTTGGCCGTGGCCCTAAGCACTTTGTTTTCCAGTATTACCACCGGATACATAAATGCCACAAACACATAACTGGGTGAACCTTTTCAGATTGTGACTCAGCTTTGCTAGAGTCCCCAGTTAGAGGTGTCCAGAGCTCTTAAGCACACTCTTTTTGCTTTGGATCATGACGTTAACCACTCAGTCTCAAGCTTTTCACTTGGACCTGCATGCCACAGGCACATGGTTAGGGACAGCTTTGATTTAGCCGCTTAGGCCTGGATTTTATTTCCTTGGGCCCTCCTATCCATTGATGCTCAAAGCCTTGGATCCTTTTTACCCTTGCCTTTTGGTTTTAAGGGCTATTGGCTTTTTCTGCTTGCTTTTTCTTTTTCTTTCTAATTTTTTTTGCCATTTTTTCCCAAGCTTTTGCTATTCACTGCTTTTTCTTGCTTCAAGAATCAATTTCATGATTTTTCAGATTATCAATAGCATTTCTCTTTGTTCATCATTCTTTCAAGAGTCAACAATTTTAACATTCATAAACAACAAGATAAAAAATATGCACTATTCAAGCATTCATTCAGAAAACAAAAAGTATTGTCACCACATCAATATAATTAAACTAAAGTCAAGGACAATTTTCAAAATTTATGTACTTCTTGTTCTTTTGAATTAAAAACATTTTTCATTTAAGGGAGGTGAAGGATTTATGGAATTTATTTATAGTTTTAAGACATAGTTACTACATACTAATGATCATGAAGTAGAGACACAAAACATAGATAAAAATGAAAAACAGAAAAAATAAGAACAAGGAATGAATCCACCTTAGTGGCGTCTTCTTCTTGAAGGACCAATGATGTCCTTAAGCTCTTCTATGTCCCTTCCTTGCCTTTGTTGCTCATCCCTCATTGCCCTTTGATCTTCTCTAATTTCATGGAGAATGATGGAGTGCTCTTGATGTTCCACCCTTAATTGATCCACATTGTAACTCAAATCTTCTAAGGAAGTGTTGAGTTGTTCCCAATAGTTGTTGGGAGGAAAGTGCATCCCTTGAGGCATCTCAAGGATTTCTTGATGATGAGCTTCCTCAGGCATCTCTTGAGATCCGTGGATGGTCTCTCTTGTTTACTCCATCCTCTTCTTGGTGATGGGCTTATCCTCTTCAATGAGGATGTCTCCATCCTTCTATGATAACTCCAGCTGAGTAACATAGATGGCAAATAAGATGAGGAAAAGCTAGCCTTGCCGTGGTGGAGGACTTTTCAGCTATTTTGTAGAATTCAAGAGAGATAACCTCATGAACTGCTACTTCCTCTCTAATCATGATGCTATGAATCATGATGGCCCGATCCACAGAAACTTCTGATCAGTTGCTAGTGAGGATGATAGAGCGTTGGATGAACTCTAACCATCCTCTAGCCACAGGCTTGAGGTCCATTCTTCTCAGTTGAACCGGCTTGCCTTTGGAGTCTCTTTTCCGTTGCGCCCCTTCCACACATATGTCCATAAGGACTTGGTCCAACCTTTGATTAAAGTTAACCCTTCTAGTGTAGGGGTGTGCATCTCCTTGCATCATAGGCAAGTTGAACGCCAACCTCACATTTTTCGGACTAAAATCTAAGTATTTCCCCCAAACTATTGTAAGATAATTCTTTGGGTTTGGGTTCTTACTTTGATCATGGTTCCTAGTGATCCATTCATTGGCATAGAACTCTTGAACCATTAAGATTCTGACTTGTTGGATGTGGTTGATTAGAACTTCCCAACCTCTTCTTTGGATCTCATGTCGGATCTTCGGATACTCATTTTTCTTGAGCTTGAAAGGGACCTCGGGGATCACCTTCTTCGTGCCCACAACATCATAGAAGTGGTCTTGATGGGCTTTGGAGATGAATCTTTCCATCTGCCATGACTCAGAGGTGGAAGCTTTTGTCTTCCCTTTCCCTTTTCTAGAGGATTCTCCGGCCTTAGGTGTCATCAATGGTAATGGAAAAACCAAAAGCTTATGCTTTTACCACACCAAACTTAAAATATTGCTCTCCCTCGAGCAAGAGAAGAAAGAAAAGAAGAAGAAGAGAAAAATGGAGGAGAGTGAGTGAGAGGTGTATTCGGCCAAGAAGGAGAAGAGAGGTTTGTGTTGTGTGAAAATTAAGGAGAATGGAGGGGTTTATATAGGGAGAGGAGAGGGGGTAGGTTTGGCCATTTAGGGTGGGTTTGGGTGGGAAAGAAATTTGAATTTTGAAGGTAGGTGGGGTTTATGGGGAAGAGTGGATGGATGTGAGTGGTGAAGGGGGTAATTGGAAAGAGATATTGAGGTGATTGGTGAAGGGTTTTGGGGAAGAGTGTTTACTGGAAAGAGAGAATGAATGTTGAGAAGAGGGGAAAATATGGTAGGTGGGGATCCGGTGGGGTCCACAGATCCTGAGATGATCCTGTGGGGTCCACAGATCCTGAGGTGTCAAGGATTTACCTCCCTGCACCAATTAGGCATGTAAAATGCCTTTCCATGCAATTATGGCGTTTAAACGCCGAAGTGATGCATGTTCTGGGCGTTCAACGCCCATGTGCAGCATGTTTCTGGCGTTGAACGCCAGTTCCATGATTGTTTCTGGCGTTCAGTGCCAGCTCTCCTCAGGGTGCATTCCTGGTGTTTGAACACCAGGATGTTGCTTGTTTCTGATGTTCAGCGCCAGATCCATGCTCTGTTCTGGCGTTGAATGCCAGTCAGATGCTCCTTACTGGCGTTTAAACGCCAGTAAGTCCTTCCTCCAAGGTGTGTTTTTTCTTCTGCTGCTTTTGATTCTGTTTTTAATTTTAATATTTTTTTCGTGAATCCACATGATCATGAACCTAATAAAACATAAAAGAAAAATGAAAATAAAATAAAATTAGATAAATAAAAATTGGGTTGCCTCCCAACAAGCGCTTCTTTAATGTCAATAGCTTGACAGTGTGTTCTCATGGAGCCACACAGGTGATCAGGTCAATGTTGTATAGTCCCAACACCAAACTTAGAGTTTGGTTGTGGGGATTCAAAACCAAATTTAGAGTTTGCTTGTGGCCTCCCAACACCAAACTTAGATTTTGACTGTGGGGGCTTTGTTTGACTCTGTACTGAGAGAAGTTCTACATGCTTACTCTCCCTTGTTACAGAAGGATAGCCGTGTGCCTTAAACAAAAGGTAGTCCCCATTCAATTGAAGGACTAATTCTCCTCTGTTAACATCTATCATAGCTTCTGCTGTGGCTAGAAAAGGTCTTCCAAGGATGATGCATTCATCCTCCTCCTTCCTAGTGTCTAAGATTATGAAATCAGTAGGAATGTAAAGGCCTTTAACCTTTACCAACACGTCCTCTACTAATCCATAAGCTTGTCTTACTGACTTATTTGCCAATTGTAATGAGAATAAGGCAGGCTGTACCTCAATGATCTCAAGTTTCTCCATTATAGAGAGTGGCATAAGATTTATGCCTGACCCCAGGTCACACAAAGCCTTGTTAAAGGTCATGGTGCCTATGGTACAGGGTATTAAGACTTTACCAGGATCTTGTCTCTTTTGAGGTAAAGTTTTCTGAACTTATGTATCTAGTTCACTAATGAGCAAGGGAGGTTCACCTTCCCAAGTCTCATTACCAAACAAATTGGCATTCAGCTTCATAATGGCTCCTAGATATTGAGCAACTTGCTCTCCAGTCACATCTTCATCCTCTTCTGAGGAAGAATAGTCTTCAGAGCTCATGAATGGCAGAAGGAGATTTAGTGGAATCTCTGTGGTCTCTATATAAGCCTCAGATTCCCTTAGGTCCTCAATAGGGAACTCCTTCTTGTTTGAGAGACATCCCAGGAGGTCTTCCTCACTAGGATTTTCGTCCTTCTCCTCCCTTGTGCATTCGGCCATATTGATTACATCAATGGCCTTGCACTCTCCTTTTGGATTTTCTTCTGTATTGCTTGGGAGAATACTGGGAGGAGTTTCAGTGACTTTCTTACTCAGCCGGCCTACTTGTGCCTCCAAATTTCTGATGGAGGACCTTGTTTCACTCATGAAACTTAAAGTGGCCTTAGACAGATCAGAGACTAAATTTGCTAAATTAGAGGGGCTCTGCTCAGAATTCTCTGTCTATTGCTGAGAAGATGATGGAAAAGGCTTGTTATTGCTTAGCCTGTTTCTTCCACCATTATTAAAGCCTTGTTAAGGCTTTTGTTGATCTTTCCATGAGAAATTTGGATGATTTTTCCATGATGAATTATAGGTGTTTCCATAAGGTTCACTCATGTAATTTACCTCTGCTATTGCAGGGTTTTCAGGATCATAAGCTTCTTCAGAAGCTGCCTCTTTAGTACTGTTGGATGCATTTTGCCATCCATTCAGACTTTGAGAAATCATGTTGACTTGCTGAGTCAACACTTTGTTCTGAGCCAATATGGCATTCAGAGCATCAATTTCAAGAACTTCCTTCCTCTGAGGCGTCCCATTATTCATAGAATTCCTCTCAGAAGTATACATGAATTGGTTATTTGCAACCATGTCAATAAGTTCTTAAGCTTCTGCAGGCGTTTTCTTTAAGTGAATGGATCCACCTGTAGAATGGTCCAATGACATTTTGGAAAACTCAGATAGACCATAATAGAATATATCTAATATGGTCCATTCTGAAAACATGTCAGAAGGACACTTTTTGGTCATCTGCTTGTATCTTTCCCAAGCTTCATAGAGGGATTCATCATCTTTTTGCTTGAAGGTCTGAACATCCACTCTAAGCTTGCTCAACTTTTGAGGAGGAAAGAATTTATCCAAGAAGGCCGTGACCAACTTATCCCAGGAGTCCAGGCTATCTTTAGGCTATGAGTCCAACCATGTTCTAGCTCTGTCTCTTACAGCAAAAGGGAAAAGCATGAGCCTGTAGACTTCAGGATCTACTCCATTAGTCTTAATAGTCTCACAGATCTGCAAGAACTCAATTAAAAATTGGTAGGGATCTTCTAATGGAAGTCCATGAAACTTGCAGTTCTGTTGCATTAGAGCAACTAGTTGAGGTTTCAGCTCAAAATTGTTTGCTCCAATGGTAGGGATTGAGATGCTTCTTCCATCAAACATGGAAGTAGGTGTAGTGTAATCACCAAGCATCCTCCTTGCGTTATTATTTTTGGCTGCCATCTCCTCTTCTTTTTCAAAAATTTCTATAAGGTTGTCTCTGGATTATTGTAATTTAGCTTCTCTTAGTTTCCTCTTCAGAGTCCTTTCAGGTAAAGGATCTGCTTCAACAAGAATATTCTTGTCTTTGCTCCTGCTCATATGAAAAAGGAGAGAACAGAAAATAATAATAGGGATCCTCTTTACCACAGTAGAGAGATTCCTTTATGTTAGTAGAAGAAAAAGGGGATAGAAGAAGGAAAAGGTAAGAATCCAAATACAAGGGTGAAGATAGGTTTAGATTCTTGAGATGAATAGAAGTGTTAGTAAATAAATAAATAAATAGAAGAAGATGAAAGGGAGGAGTTTTCGAAAATAAAATTTGAAAAATAAGTTAGTGATTTTCGAAAATTAAAGGAAGAAATAAAATTAGAATTAAAATTTGAAATAATTAATTAAAAAAAGAATTTTAAAAAGGGGTGAGGAATTTTCAAAAATTAGAGAAGGAAAAGTAGTTAGGTGATTTTGAAAAAGATAAGAAACATACCAAAAGTCAATTAGTTAGTTGAAAAAGATTTGAAAATCAATTTTGAAAAGATAAGAATATAAGAAGTTAGAAGGTTGTTGGGTTCGGCTGCCATCTCCTTCTCTTGTTCGAAAATTTCAGAAAGGTTGCCTCTGGATTGTTGTAATTTAGCTTCTCTTAGTTTCCTTTTCAGAGTCCTTTCAGGTTCTGGATCAGCTTCAACAAAGATGCCTTTTTCCTTATTCCTGCTCATATGAAAGAGAAGAGAAAAAGAAAAAGGAAGAGGAATCCTCTATATCTAGACAAAGAGGATCCTTATTATTAGTAGAAGAAGAAAGGAATAAGAGTGGAGAATCCAATCACAATGGTGAGGATAGAGGCAATGATTGGAGATGAAGAGAGGTGAGAAGAAGTGTTAGTAAATAAATAAATAAATAAATAGAAGAAGAGAAGAGAGGGAGAATTCGAAAATATATTTGAAAAAGTAGTTAATGATTTTCGAAAATTAAAGATAAGATATAATTAAAATTAAAATTTAAAACAATTAAAAAGAATTTTTGAAAAAGAGATGAGATATTTTCGAAACTTAAAGAGGGAAAAGTAGTTAGGTGGTTTTGAAAAAGATAAGAAACAAATAAAAAGTCAAATAGTTAGTTGAAAAAGATATTAAAATCAAATTTGAAAAGATAAGAAGATAAGAAGTTAGATAAGATATTTTGAAATCAAATTTTTGAAAAAGATATGATAAAAAGATAAGATAAGAAGATATGATAAAAAGATAGGATTGAAAAAGATTTAATTTTTAAAATTAAAATTAATTACTTAACTAACAAGAAACTAAAAGATATGGTTCTAGAATTTAAAGATTGAACCTTTCTTAACAAGAAAGTAACAAACTTCAAATTTTTTAATCAATCATATTAATTGTTAGCATAATTTCGAAAATTAAGATAAAATTAAGAAAAAGATTTTTTTCAAAAACATTTTAAAGAATTTTTGAAAATTAATAAGAAAAAAGAAAAAGATTTAATTTTTGAAAAAGTTTTAAAAAGATAAGATTTTTTTTAAAATTGAAAATTTGACTTGACTTGTAAGAAACAACTAATTTTAAAAATTTTTGACCAAGTCAACTCAAATTTTTTAAAATTTGGAGAGAAATAAGGAAAAGATATTTTTTTTTATTTTTAAATTTTTAATGATGAGAGAGAAAAATAGAATTATGACCCAAAACATGAAAATTTTTTATCAAAACCAATCATGCATGCAAGAACACTATGAATGTTAAGATGAACACCAAGAACACTTTGAAGATCATGATGAACATAAAGAATATACTTTTGAAAAAATTTTTATGCAAAGAAAACATGCAAGACACCAAACTTAGAATTCTTTAATGCTTGGACTCTAACAAACAAAAAATGCATATGAAAAACAACAAAAGATACAAAACAAGAAAACATCAAGATCAAAGAAGAAGACTTACCAAGAACAACTTGAAGATCATGAAAAACACTATGAATGCATGAATTTTTCAAAAAATAATGCATAAATTTTTAAAAACATGCAATTGACACCAAACTTAAAAAATGACTCAAAACTCAAACAAGAAACACAAAATATTTTTTATTTTTATGATTTTATTATTTTTTTTTTGGATTTTCTTACTAAATTTTTTGAAAACATATTTTGGAAAAAGGAAGTAATGAATTCATAGTCCTCAATCAAAATCCTATGAGTTAGACATGGCTTAATAGCCAGCCAAGCTAAAACATGTTTCATGAAACACTAGAATTCATCCTTAAAAAATTTTGAAAAATTTTTGAAAACAAAGGAAAAAATTTTGAAAAATTTTTGAAAACAAAGGGAAAAATTTTGCAAAATATTTTTTGAAAACTTTCTGAAAAGAAAAATAAAAAGAAAATTACCTAATCTGAGCAACAAGATGAACCGTCAGTTGTCCATACTCGAACAATCCCCGGCAACGGCGCCAAAAACTTGGTGGACGAAATTGTGATTCATGCTTAAATTGTTGTTCAAAATTGATTGTCCCTGTAATGGCTCCAAAAGCTTGGTGATCAATACTATGGTCTAATCATAACTTCACAACTTCGCTCAACTAACCAGCAAGTGTACTGGGTCGTCCAAGTAATACCTTACGTGAGTAAGGGTCGATCCCACAGAGATTGTTGGTATGAAGCAAGCTATGGTCACCTTGTAAATCTCAGTCAGGCGGATTTAACTAATTTAAGAGATTATTGGTTTTTTGAATAATAATAATAAATTAAATAGAAAATAAAGATAAAGTTACTCATGTAATCCAATGGTGGGAATTTCAGATAGGTGTATGGAGGTGCTGTGTTCCTTTTGAATCTCTCCTTTTCTACTGTCTTTATCCAATCTTTGTCACTCCTTTCTATGGCAAGCTGTATGTAGGGCATCACTGTTGTCAATGGCTACATCCCATCCTCTCAGTGAAAATGGTCCAAATGCTCTGTCACAGCATGGCTAATCATCTGTCGGTTCTCGATCATGTTGGAATAGAATCCCTTGATTCTTTTGCGTTTGTCATCACGCCCAGCAATCGCGAGTTTGAAGCTCGTCATAGTCATTCAATCCCGGAATCCTACTCGGAATACCACAGACAAGGTTAGACTTTCCGGATTCCCATGAATGCCACCATCAATTCTAGCTTATACCACGAAGATTCTGATTAAGGAATCCAAGAGATATGCGCCCGGTCTAAGGTAGAACAGAAGTGGTTGTCAGTCACGCATTCATAGGTGAGAATGATGATGAGTGTCACGGATCATCACATTCATCATGTTGAAGTGCAACGAATATCTTAGAATAGGAATAAATCGAATTGGATAGAAAATAGTAGTAATTGCATTAAAACTTGAGGTACAGCAGAGCTCCACACCCTTAATCTATGGTGTGTAGAAACTCCACCGTTGAAAATACATAAGTGAAAGGTCCAGGCATGGCCGAATGGCCAGCCCCCAGATCTAAGAACTAAACATCCCAAAAGATTGAATAATACAATCAAAGATATCTAATAGACTAGTAAAAAGTTCTATTTATACTAAACTAGCTACTAGGGTTTACATAGGTAAGTAATTGATGCATAAATTCACTTCCAGGGCCCACTTGGTGTGTGCTTAGGCTGAGCTTGATCTATCCACGAGCTGAGGCTTCTCTTGGAGTTGAACACCAAGTTGTAACGTGTTTTGGGCGTTCAACTCTGGTTCGTGACGTGTTTCTGGCGTTTGACTCCAGAATGCAGCATGGAACTGGCGTTGAGCGCTAGTTTACGTCGTCAAATCTCGAATAAAGTATAGACTATTATATATTTCTGGAAAGCTCTAGATGTCTACTTTCCAACGCCATGGAGATCGCGCCATTTTGAGTTCTGTAGCTCCAGAAAGTTAATTTCGAGTGCAAGGAGGTCAGATTTCAACAGCATCAGCAGTCCTTTGTCAGCCTCTTATCAGAGTTTTGCTAAGGTCCCTCAATTTCAGCCAGAAAATACCTAAAATCACAGAAAAACACACAAACTCATAGTAAAGTCCAGAAATGTGAATTTAGCATAAAAACTAATGAAAACATCCCTAAAAGTAACTAGATCATACTAAAAACTACCTAAAAACAATGCCAAAAAGCGTATAAATTATCCGCTCATCAGTGTCCCTTGGGATACCAAACTTAATTTCCTTGCATCTAATAAATTGGGTTTATCATTAGGTCTTTAATGTGTTCATAAAGGTTAGATAAATTCATTTCTTTCACATTCTTTAACTCCTTTTGAACACATTAAAGTGACCTTGATGCATAGCCAATTTACTTAATACGTTCAGATTAAGAACATGTTGGGCTCGCTATATGGACATCATATGGTGGTGGCCACACCAAACTTAATCTCTAGGCTTACTCTCAAAATTAATTCTTTCAAAGGGTTGTAATCCTAGATTAAGTGGGTTAGTGACCACACCAAACATAGCATTTTAGCTAGTTCACGGCCCAATCACTCATAATCAATAAGTGTGTTCATCAAATTGCATTTTCAGAAAAAGAAAACAAATAAAAAAACAAATTAAAGAATTAATAACTGTCAGGCATTTGACTGATATTTAAACTACCTAATCTATCACTTACAATCTACTCTTAGAAAGCAAAAGAAACAAAAGTATTAAACTGGAACTTAAATTATCTAATTTGGATATTTTGAAGCTAATTCTAGAAAGCAAGAGATCAAAAGGATATAGAGTGTTGGGGTGCCTCCCAACCAACGCTTCTTTAATGTCATTAGCTTGACATTCCTCCATCTTTAGTTGAGGTTGTAGCTCACTCTCTGCTCCTCCAAAGAGTTTCCCAAGTAATGTTTGAGTCTATGGCCATTTACAGTGAAAGTTCTCTGAGTTTTGTCCTCCATGAGTTCTACATGACCATAGGGGGATACTTTAAGGATGGTAAAAGGTCCTGACCATCGAGACTTAAGTTTCCTTGGGAAGAATTTGAGTCTTGAGTTGTATAGTAGCACCTTTTGACCTTCTACAAACTCTCTTCTTGCTATCTTTTGATCATGCCACCTCTTAACTTTTTCCTTGTAGATTTTGGCATTTTCATATGCTTGAGATTTGAATTCTTCTAATTCTTGCAGTTGCAAGATCCTTTTCTCCCCAGCAGTATTACTATCGAAGCTTAGTAGCTTGAGTGCCCAAAAGGCTTTGTGCTCAAGCTCAAGGGGTAGGTGACATGCCTTCCCATACACCAGCTGATATGGGGTCATCCCTATTAGTGTTTTGAAGGCTGTCCTATATGCCCAAAGAGCGTCGTCCAGCCTCTTTGACCAGCCCTTTCTTGACGCTCCCATAGTTTTCTCTAGGATCCGCTTTAGCTCTCTGTTGGATACCTCTGTCTGTCTACTGTTTGAGGGTGATAAAGTGTTACCACCTTATGTTTCACTCCATATCTCAAGAGGAGGGCTTCCAATGGTCTGTTGCAGAAGTGGCTCCCTCCATCACTAATAAGAGCTCTAGGTACTCCAAATTGGCTAAAGATGTTCCTCCTAAGGAAGTTCATGACTACCTTGTTATCATTTGTCGGTGCTGTAATGGCCTCCACCCACTTAGATACATAGTCCACTGCCACTAGAATGTACTTATTTGAGTATGAGGTAGGGATGGGACCCATGAATTCAATTCTCTATACATCAAACAACTCAAGTTCCAGGATAAACTGCTGTGGCATCTCATTTTTCTTGGGTAGATTGCCAACTCTTTGGTATTTATTGCACCTTGATACCAATTCCTTAGCATCTTTGAATACTGTTGGCCAAAAGAATCCACATTAGAGCACCTTTGTTGCTGTTCTTTCTCTACTAAAATGGCCTCTATATGCAGATCCATGGCATTGCCACAACACCTCTTGCCCTTCTTCTTGTGAAATACATCTCCTCAAGATTCCATCAACACCATTTTTGAACAAGTATGGCTCATCTTAGATGTAGTGTTTAGCATCATTGAGTATCTTCCTCCTCATGTGCTTGTTGATGTTGGTGGGCAACTCCCCAATAGCCTTGAAGTTGGCTATGTCAGCAAACCAAGGGCTTTCATTCACTTCAAATTGTTGTGCTTCATCTTTTTTATGTAGAATTTTCAAGAGGTGGTCACCCTTCTTGTTCTCTTCCCCACTTCTATCTTTTATCTCTATGTTGAATTCTTGAAGTAGCAAGACCCACCTTATCAACCTAGGCTTGGATTCTTGCTTGGCCAACAAATATTTGAAGGCTACTTGATTAGTGAAAACAGTAACTTTTGAGTCAATAAGATATGATCTAAACTTATCAAAAGTGAAGACTATGGCTAAAAGTTCCTTCTCTGTAGTGGTGTAGTTCCTTTGATTCACATTGAGGACTTTGCTAGCATAGTAAATAACATGCACTAGCTTATCTTTCCTTTGTCCTAGAACAGTACCAACAGCGAAATCAGATGCATCACACATCAATTCAAAGGGTAGATCCCAGCTAGGTGGTGCTATAATAGGTGCAGAGTGATGAGTGGATAATTTATACGCTTTTTAGCATTATTTTTATATAGTTTTTAGTATGATTTAGTTAGTTTTTAGTATATTTTTATTAGTTTTTAAGAAAAATTCACATTTTTAGACTTTACTATGAGTTTGTGTATTTTTCTATGATTTCAGGTATTTTCTGGCTGAAATTGAGGGACCTGAGCACAAATCTGATTCAGAGGCTGAAAAAGGACTGCTGATGCTATTGGATTCTGACCTTTCTGCACTCGAAGTGGCTTTTCTGGAGCTACAAAAATCCAAATGGCGTGCTCTCAATTGTGTTGGAAAGTAGACATCCAGGGCTTTCCAACAATATATAATGATCTATACTTTTCTCGGGTTTTGATGATGCAAACTGGCGTTCAAATGCCCCTTCTCTGCCCTATTCTGAAGTCAAAATGCCAGAACTGGCATAAAAGTTGGCGTTAAACGCCCAAACTTGCACCAAAGTTGGCGTTTAACTCCAAGAGAAGCCTCTACAGGTGAAAAGCTCTATGCTCAGCCCAAGCACACACCAAGTGGGCCCGGAAGTGGATTTCTACATTATTTACCTATTTCTGTAAACCTTAGTAGCTAGTTTCGTTATAAATAGGACCTTTTACTATTGTATTTTCATCTTGGGATCTTTTGATCATCTTTTGATCTCTTGATCACGTTCTAGGGGCTGGCCTCATGGCCATTCCTGGACCATTATCCCTTATGTATTTTCAACAGTGGAGTTTCTACACACCATAAATTAAGGTGTGGAGCTCTGCTGTTCCTCGAGTATTAATACAAAGTACTAATGTTCTTCTATTCAATTCATGCTTATTCTTATTCTAAGATATTCATTCGCACTTCAACCTGATGAATGTGATGGTCTGTGACACTCATCACCATTCTCACTTATGAACGCGTGCCTGACAAACACTTCCGTTCTACCTGCGAAAGCAAGAGTGTGTATCTCTTGGATTCCTGGTCCATGACGCATGGTTGCCTCGCCTGACAACCGAGCCTTCCATTTTGTGAGATCAGAGTCTTCGTGGTATAAGCTAGAATTATTGGCGGCCATTCCTGAGAGCCGGAAAGTTTAAACCTTATCTGTGGTATTCCGAGTAGGATCTAGGAAGGGATGACTGTGACGAGCTTCAAACTCATGACTATAGGGCGTAGTGACAGTCGCAAAAGGATAGTAAATCCTATTCCTACACGATCGAGAGCTAACATATGATTAGCCAATCGGGAAACCGTAGAGGACCTTTTTCACTGAGAGGACGGGAGGTAGCCATTGACGCCGGTGAAACCCAACATACAACTTGCCATAGAAAGGAGTATGAAAGATTGGATGAATGCAGTAGGAAAGCAGAGATTCAAGAGGGATGAAGCATCTCCATACGCTTATCTGAAATTCCCACCAATGAATTACATAAGTATCTCTATCTTTACTTTATGTTTTATTTATCTTTTTTAAAACTCCATAACCCATTTGAATCCTCCTTACTGAGATTTACAAGGTGACCATAGCTTGCTTCAAGCCGACAATCTCCGTGGGATCGACCCTTACTCACGTAAGGTATTACTTAGACGACCCAGTGCACTTGCTGGTTAGTTGTGCGAAGTTGTGACAAAGAAGTGAGATTACAATTGTCCAACCAAATTGTTGGCGCCATTGGGTATCACAATTTCGTGCATCAAGTTTTTGGCGCCGTTGCCGGGGATTGTTCGAGTTTGGACAACTGACGGTTCATCTTGTTGCTCAGATTAGGTACTTTTTATTTTCTTTTCAAAAAAAGTTTTCAAAAATCTTTCAAAATTTTTCTTATTTTTCATTTTTCCAAAATTAATTTTCGAAAAGCCAAAAAAATTATAAAATCATAAAAACTCAAAAAATATTTCATGGTTCTTTTTTGAATCTAGGGCCAAATTTTAAGTTTGGTGTCAATTGCATGATTTAATTGTCTTATAATTTTCGAAACACATACATTGTGTTCTTGATGATCTTCATGTCGTTCTTGATGATTTACCTTGTTTGATCTTCATGATTTATTGATTTGCACTGCATGATGTTCTACATATGCATTCTTGCATTCATATGGCCCAAACATGAGAAAGTTCTAAGTTTGGTGTCCTCCATGTTTTCTTTCATTAAGAAAACTGAGTTCTGGATGTTCACCTTGATCTTCAAGATTGTTCTTGGAGTTCATCTTGACGTTCATAATGTTCTTGCATATATCTTGTGTTTTGATCCAAGAATTATATGTTTTGACTCATTTTGTTGTTTTTCAAAATTGAGAACATATCTTCTTGAATAAAGGATTTAGCAAAATGAAGATCCAAGAACATAAAGCAGAGGAATTATAGAGAAAAAGCTGGGCGTTCAAAACGCCCAAACCATGTAGCAATTGGGCGTTAAACGCCCAAAACATGCAGCTCCTGGGAGTTTAACGCCAGGATGACACAAGGAGAGGAATTTTGTTTTCAAATGAAATCTTTTTCAAATCTTCATATTTTTTTTTTCAAAATCAAATCTTTTTCAAATCAAATATTTTCAATCATATCTTTTTCAAAATCATATCTTTTCAAACATATCTTTTTCAAAAATCAAATCTTTTTAATTTGTTTTTCAAAAATATCTTTTAAATCATATCTTTTTCAAATCATATCTTTTTAAAAATCCATGATTTCAAAATCTTTTTAACTTCTTATCTTTTTCAAATTTATTTCTTATCTTTTTCAAAACCACCTAACCACTTTTTCACTTTTAATTTTCGAAAAACATTAAACTTTTTTTAATTCTCTTTTATTTAACTAATTGTTTTGAATTTTAATTAAAATTTTCGAAAATTCTTTCCCCCTCTCTTATCTTTTTCTATTTAACCACTAACGTTCCCCCTCCATTGTCAATTCGAACTCCATCTCTCTTGGTGTGTTCGAATTCTTCCTTACCTACCTCATGCTTCCATTCTTGTTTTCCTCTGACACCTCAAGGAATCTCTATACTGAGACATAGAGGATTCCATATTTTCTTTGTTTTCTTCTCTTTCATATGAGCAGGAACAAAGATAAAGGCATACTTGTTGAAGCTGATCCTGAACCTGAAAGGACTCTGAAGAGGAAGCTAAGAGCAGCTGAAGCACAAAACTCTGAAGAGGACCTCACTGAAATTTTTGAAAAGGAAGTAGCAAAAGAAACAATTATGTCCAAACCAAACAACAATGCAAGGAAGATGCTTGGTGATTTTACTATACCAACTTCCAACTTCTATGGAAGAAGCATCTCAATCCCTGGCATAGGAACAAACAATTTTGATCTAAAGCCTCAATTAGTTTCTCTACTGCAACAGAACTGCAAGTTTCATGGACTTCCATCAGAAGATCCTTATCAATTTTTAGTTGAGTTCTTGCAGATCTGTGATACTGTTAAGACCAATGGAGTTGATCCTGAAGTCTACAAGCTTATGCTTTTCCCTTTTGCTGTAAGGAACATAGCTAGAACATGGTTGGACTCACAACCTAGAGATAGCCTGGACTCTTGGGATAAGCTGGTCACGGCTTTCTTAGCCAAGTTCTTTCCTCCTCAAAAGTTGAGCAAGCTTAAAGTGGACATTCAGACCTTCAGACAAAAAGATGGTGAGTCCTTCTATGAAGCTTGGGAAAGATAAGCACAACTGACCAAAAAGTGTCCTTCTAACATGCTTTCAGAATGGACCACATTAGATATATTCTATGATGGTCTGTCTAAATTTTCCAAGATGTGACTGGACCACTCTGCAGGTGGATCCATTTACCTAAAGAAAACGCCTGCAGAAGCTCAGGAACTTATTGAAATGGTTGCAAATAACCAGTTCATGTATACCTCTGAGAGGAATCCTGTGAGTAATGGAATGCCTCAAAAGATAGGAGTTCTTGAAATTTGATGCTCTGAATGCCATACTGGCTCAGAACATAATATTGACCCAAGTCAATATGATCTCTCAGAGTCTTAATGGATTACAAAATGCATCCAATAGTACTAAAGAAGCATCTTCTAAAGAAGAAGCTTATGATCCTAAGAACCCTGCAATGGCAGAGGTGAATTACATGGGTGAAGCCTTTGGCAACACCTATAATCCTTCATGGAAAAATCATCCAAATTTTTCTTTGAAGGATCAACAGAAGCAAGGCTTCAATAATAATAATGGTGGAAGAAACAGGTTTAGCAATAACAAACCTTTCCCATCATCATCTCAGCAACAGACAAAGCATTCTGAGAAGAATTCTTCTAGCTTAGCAAACATAGTCTCTGATCTATCTAAGGCCACTCTTAGTTTCATGACTGAAACAAGATCCTCCATTAGAAATATGGAGGCACAAGTGGGCCAGCTGAGTAAAAGGGTTACAGAAACTCCTTCTAGCACTCTCCCAAGCAATACAGAAGAGAATCCCAAAGGAGAGTGCAAGACCATTGATATAATCAACATGGCCGAAACCTTAGAGGAGGAGGAGGACATGAATCCCAATGAGGAAGACCTCAGGGGACATCCAATGATCAGTAAGGAATACCCTAATAATGAACCAAAGGAATCTGAGGCTCATACAAAGACCATAGAGATTTCATTGGATTTTCTTTTACCATTTATGAGCTCTGATGATTATTCATCTCCTGAAGAAGATGAAAACGTTGTTGAAGGGCAAGTTGCCCGATATTAGGAGCAATTATAAAGTTGAATGCCAAGCTATATGGTAATGAGACTTGGGAGGATGAACCTCCCTTGCTCACAAATGAACTGAATACATTGGTTCAGCAAACTTTACCTCAAAAGAAACAGGATCCTGGTAAATTCTCAATACCCTGTACCATAGGCACCATGACCTTTGAAAAAGCTCTGTGTGACCTGGGGTCAGGGATAAACATGATGCCACTCTTTGTAATGGAGAAACTGGGAATCTATGAGGTACAGGCTGTGAAATTCTCATTGGAGATGGTAGATAAATCTATGAAAAAGGCTTATGGACTAGTAGAGGACGCGCTAGTGAAGGTTGAAGGCCTTTACTTCCCTGCTGATATCATAATCTTAGACACTATGAGGGATGATGATGAATGCATCATCCTTGGAAGACCCTTACTAGCCACAGCAAGAGCTATAATTGATGTTGACAGAGGAGAGTTGATCCTTCATGTAAATGAAGAATGCCTTATAGTAAAGACTCAAGGTTCTCCATCTGTAACCATGGAGAGTAAGCATGAAGAGCTTCTCCCAATACAGAGTCAAACAGAGCCCCCACATTCAAAATCTAAGTTTGGTGTTGGGAGGCCACAGCCAAACTCTAAGTTTGGTGTTGAGAGATTGATGAGTGGATAATTTATACACTTTTTGGCATTGTTTTCAGGTAGTTTTTAGTAGGATTTAGCTACTTTTAGGGATGTTTTTATTAGTTTTTATGCAAAATTCACATTTCTGGACTTTACTATGAGTTTGTCTATTTTTCTGTGATTTCAGGTATTTTCTGGCTGAAATTGAAGGACCTGAGCAAAAATCTGATTCAGGCTGAAAAAGGACCACTGATGTTGTTTGATTCTAACCTCCCGGCAATCGAAGTGGATTTTTTGGAGCTACAGAACTCCAAATGGCACGCTCTCAACTTCTTTGGAAAGTAGACATACAGGGATTTCCAGCAATATATAATCATCCATACTTTGTTCGAGCTTAGAGGACGTAAACTGGCAGTCAACGCCAGTTCCATGCTATATTCTAGAGTAAAACGCCAAAAACACATCACAAACCAGAGTTAAACGCCAAAAACACGTTACAACTTGGCGTTTAACACCAAAATGGGCCCCGGAAGTGGATTTCTGCACTTAGATTTACTTCTGTAAACTCTAGTAGCTAGTCTAGTATAAGTAGGACTTTTTACTATTGTATTCTTATCTCTGGATCTTTTGACCATCTTTGGATTATCTTTTGATCCTTTGATCACATTTTGGGGGCTGGCCTCACGGCCATGCCTGGACCTGTATCACTTATGTATTTTCAACGGTGGAGTTTCTACACACCATAGATTAAGGTGTGGAGCTTTGCTGTACCTTGAGAATTAATGACATCACTATTGTTCTTCTATTCAATTCAAGCTTATTCTTGTTCTAAGATATCACTCGTACTTCAACCTGATGGATGTGATGACCCGTGACACTCATCATCATCCATCCTTATGAACGCATGCCTGACAACCACTTCCGTTCAACAAGCGAGAGCTAGAGCGCGTATCTCTTGGATTCCTTAATTAGAGTCTTCGTGGTATAAGCTAGAATTATTGGCGGCCATTCTTAAGATCCAGAAATTTAAACCTTGTCTGTGGTATTCCGAGTAGGATCTGAGATGGGATGACTGTGACGAGCTTCAAACTCGCGAGTGTTGGGTGTAGTGACAGACGTAAAAGAATCACTGGATTCTATTCCGACAAGATCGAGAACCGACAGATGATTAGCCGTGCTGTGACAGAGCATTTGGACCATTTTCACTGAGAAGATGGGAAGTAGCCATTAACAACGGTGACGCCCTACATACAGCTTGCCATAGAAAGGAGTAAGAATGATTGGAGGAAGGCAGTATGAAAGCAGAGATTCAGAAGGGACAAAGCATCTCCATACACTTATCTGAAATTCCCACCAATGATTTACATAAGTATCTCTATCTTTATTTTCTGTTTATTTATCCTTATATTCGAAAACCATCATAACCATTAGAATTCGCCTGACTGAGATTTACAAGATGACCATAGCTTGCTTCATACCAACAATCTCTGTGGGATCGACCCTTACTCACGTAAGGTTTATTACTTGGACGACCCAATGCACTTGCTGGTTAGTTGTGCGAAGTTGTGACAAAGTGTGATTCATGTTTGAGAGCTCCAAGTCTTTGGTACCATCGTTGCCGGAGATTGTTCGAGTTTGGACAACTGACGGTTCATCTTGTTGCTCAGATTAGGTAATTTTTTTTTTCAAAAAGGTTTTCAAAAATCTTTCAAAACAAATTTTTTTTTGTTTTTGTTTTTTAAAATATATAATTTTCGAAAAATACAAAAAAAAAATCATAAAATCATAAAATCAAAAAAATAGTTTTTGTTTCTTGTTTGAGTCTAGAGTCAAGTTTTAAGTTTGGTGTCAATTGCATCTTTTTAATTTTCAAAAAAAAAAATTCGAAAATTCATGCATGTGTTCTTCATGATCTTCAAGTTGTTCTTGGTAAGTCTTCTTGTTTGATCTTCATATTTTTTGTTTTTTGTTGTTTTTGATATGCATTTTTTGTTTTTTGAATTTTTGATATGCATGTTTTTCTTGTCTTGAAAATTTTTCAAAAATAAGTCTTGATGTTCATCTTGATCTTCAAAGTGTTCTTCATGTTCATCTTGACATTTATAGTGTTCTTGCATGCATCATTGGTTTTGATCCAAAATTTTCATGTTTTGGGTCATATTTGTGTTTTTCTCTCTCCTCATTAAAAATTCAAAAATAAAAAATATGTTTTCCTTGTTTTTACTCATAATTTTCGAAATCTTTGGGTTGACTTAGTCAAAAAAATTTAAAATAAGTTGTTTCTTGTTAGTCAAGTCAAGATTTCATTTTTAAAAATCTTATCTTTTCAAAACTTTTTCAAAATTCAAATATTTTTCATTTTTCTTTTATATTTTTGAAAATTTTTTGAAATTGATTTTCAAAATCTTTTTCTTATCTTTATTTCAAATTTCCAAAAAACTTTACTAACAATTAATGTGATTGATTCAAAAATTTGAAGTTTGTTACTTTCTTGTTAAGAAATGTTCAATCTTTAAATTCTAGAATCATATCTTTTAGTTTCTTGTTAGACAAGTAATCAATTTTAATTTTAAAAATCAAATCTTTTTAATTTCCTTTTCAAATCTTTTTCAAAACAAATATCAATCATATCTTTTTTTCAAAATCAATTTCAAAAATCTTTTCTAACTTCTTATCTTTTCAAAATTGATTTTCAAATCTTTTTCAATTAACTAATTGACTTTTTGTTTGTTTCTTATCTTTTTCAAAACCACCTAACTACTTTTCTCTTTCTAATTTTTGAAAATTCCTCACCCTTTTTCAAAATTCTTTTAATTAACTAATTGTTTCAAATTTTAATTTTAATTTGATTTCTTCTCTTAATTTTCGAAAATCACTAAACTTTTTTTCAAAAACACGAAATTCTCTCCCTCTCATCTCTTTCTATTTATTTATTCACTTACTAACTCTTCTCTTCATCTAAAAATTCGAACCCTCTCTTCTCCTCTATGTTCAAATTTTTCTCCTCCTTCTTCTATTCTTTTCTTCTTCTACTCACATAAAGGAATCCCTATACTGTGACATAGAGGATTCCTCTTCCTTTTCTGTTCTCTTCTTTTTCATATGAGCAGAAGAAAGGACAAGGACATTCTTGTTGAAGCAGATCCTGAACCTGAAAGGACTCTGAAGAAGAAGCTAAGAGAAGCTAAAGCACAACAATCCGGAGAAAATCTTACGGAGAATCTTGAAAAAGAAAGAGACATGGCCGAACCCAATAACAATGGTGGAGGCGCAAGGAGGATGCTTGGTGATTATACTACACCTACTTCCAATTTTTATGGAAGAAGCATCTCAATCCCTGCCATTGGAGCAAACAATTTTGAGCTGAAGCCCCAACTAGTTGCTCTAATGCAATAGAACTGCAAGTTTCATGGACTTCCATCAGAAGATCCCTATCAGTTTTTAACTGAGTTCTTGCAGATCTGTGATACTATTAAGACTAATAGAGTAGATCCTAAAGTCTACAGGCTCATGCTTTTCCCTTTTGCTGTAAGAGACAAAGCTAGAACATGGTTGGACTCACAACCTAAAGATAGCCTGGACTCTTGGCATAAGCTGGTCACGGCCTTCTTGGCCAAGTTCTTTCCTCCTCAAAAGCTAAGCAAGCTTAGAGTAGATGTTCAAATCTTCAGGCAAAAAGATGGTGAATCCCTCTATGAAGCTTGGGAAAGATACAAGCAGTTGACCAAAAAGTGTCCTTCTGACATGCTTTCAGAATGGACTATTTTGGATATATTCTATGATGGTCTATCTAAGTTCTCTAAGATGTCACTGGACCATTCTATAGGTGGATCCATTCACCTAAAGAAAACGCCTGTAGAAGCTCAAGAACTCATTGACATGGTTACAAATAACCAATTCATGTACACCTCTGAGAGAAACCCTGTGAGTAATGGGATGCCTCAGAGGAAGGGAGTTTTTGAAATTGATGCTCTGAATGCCATATTGGCTCAGAACAAAATGTTGACTCAACAAGTCAACATGATTTCTCAGAGTTTGAATGGATGGCAAAATGCATCCAACAGTACTAAAGAGGCATCTTTTGAAGAAGAAGCTTATGATCCTGAGAACCATGCAATGGCAGAGGTGAATTACATGGGTGAAGCCTATGGAAACACCTATAATCCCTCATGGAGAAATCATCCAAATTTCTCATGGAAGGATCAACAAAAGCCCCAACAAGGCTTTAATAATGGTGGAAGAAACAGGTTTAGCAATAGTAAGCCTTTTCCATCATCTTCTCAGCAATAGACAGAGAATTCTGAGCAGAGCCCCTCTAGCTTAGCAAATATAGTCTCTGAGCTATCTAAGGCCATTTTAAGTTTCATGAGTGAAACAAGGTCCTCCATTAGAAACTTGGAGGCACAAGTGGGTCAGCTGAGTAAGAAAATCACTGAAACTCTTCCTAGTACTCTCCCAAGCAATATAGAAGAGAATTCAAAAAGAGAGTGCAAGGCCATTGATATTATCAAGATGGCCGAATCCAAAGAGGAAGGGGAGGACATGAATCCCAATGAAGAAGACCTCATGGGACGTCTCTCAGACAGAAAGGAGTTCCCTATTGAGGACCTAAAAGAATCTGAGGCTCATATAGAGACCATAGAGATTCCATTAAACTTCTTTCTACAATTTATGAGCTCTGAGAACTATTCTTCCTCTGAAGAAGATGAAGATGTAACTGAAAAGCAAGTTGCACAATATCTAGGAGCCATCATGAAGCTGGATGCCAAGTTGTTTGGTAATGAGACTTGGGAAGATGAACCTCCCTTTCTCATTAGTGAACTAAATACATGGGTTCAGCATAATTTACTTCAAAAGAAACAAGATCCTGGTAAATTCTTAATACCCTGTACCATAGGCACCATGAACTTTGAGAAGGCTCTATATGACCTGAGGTCAAGTATAAATCTTATGCCACTCTCTGTAATGGAGAAACTGGGGATCTTTGAGGTACAAGCTGCAAGAATCTCATTAGAGATGGCCGACAAGTTAATACAACAAGCTTATGGATTGGTAGAGGATATGTTAGTGAAGGTTAAAGGCCTTTACATCCCTGTTGATTTCATAATCTTAGACACTGGGAAGGATGAGGATGAATGCATCATCCTTGGAAGACCCTTCCTAGCCACAGCAGGAGTTGTGATTGATGTTGACAGAGGAGAGTTAGTCCTTCAATTGAATGGGGACTACCTTGTGTTTAAAGCTCAAGGATCTTTCTCTACAACCATGAAAAAGAGGCACGATAAGCTTCTCTCAATACAAAGTCAAACAAAGCCCCCACAATCAAACTCTAAGTTTGGTGTTGGGAGGCCACAACCAAACTCTATGTTTGGTGTTGAACCCCCACATTCAAACTCTAAGTTTGGTGTTGGGAGGTTCCAACAATGCTCTGAACATCTGTGAGGCTCCATGAGAGCTCACTATCAAGCTATTGACATTAAAGAAGCGCTTATTGGGAGGCAACCCAATTTTTATTTACCTATATTTCTATTATTCTTTTATGTTTTATTAGGTTTATGATCATGTGAAGTCACAAAAAAATTACAAAAATTAAAAATAGAATAA
Source organism: Arachis hypogaea (assembly GCF_003086295.3). Classification (NCBI taxonomy): domain Eukaryota; kingdom Viridiplantae; phylum Streptophyta; class Magnoliopsida; order Fabales; family Fabaceae; genus Arachis; species Arachis hypogaea. The sequence goes on from NC_092036.1 coordinate 56,181,379, forward strand.
AAATAGCAGAAGAAAAAGCACACCCTAGAGGAAGAGATGTCTGGCGTTTAAATGCCAGAAACAAGCATCTGTCTAGCGTTTAACGCCAGAAACAAGCATCAACCTGGCGTCAAATGCCAGGATTGCATACAGAGGGCATTTTACATGCCTAAAAGGTGTAGGGATGAGAAATTCTTGACACCTCAAGATCTGTGGACCCCACAGGATCCCCACCTACACTACTTCTCTCTTTTTCACACAATCCAATAAAACTATACCCTTCACCAATCACCTCAATCTCTCTTCCTCATTACCCCTTCACCAATCACATCCATCCACTCTTCCCCATAAACCCCACCTACCTTCCAAATCAAAATCTCTTTCCCACCCAAACCCACCCTACATGACCGAACCATAAACCCCTCTCCCTCCACTATATAAACCCTTCCATCCTTCTTCATTATCACACAACACTACCCTCTCTTCTACCCCTTGGCCGAAACATACACCTCTCTCCCTCTCTTTCATATCTTCTTCTTCTTCTTCTTCTATTCTCTCTTCTTTTGCTCGAGGGCGAGCAACATTCTAAGTTTCGTGTGGTAAAAGCATAGCTTTTTTGTTTTTCCATAACCATTGATGGCACCTAAGGCCAGAGAAACCTCAAAAAAGAGGAAAGGGAAGACAATTGCTTCCACTTCTGAGTCATGGGAGATGGAGAGATTCATCTCAAAAGCCCATTAAGACCACTTTTATGAAGTTGTGGCCAAAAAGAAGGTGATCCTTGAGGTCCCTTTCATGCTCAAGAAAAATGAGTATCCGGAGATCCGACATGAGATCCAAAGAAGAGGTTGGGAAGTTCTTACTAACCCCATTCAACAAGTCAGAATCTTAATGGTTCAAGAGTTCTATGCCAATGCATGGATCACTAGGAATCATGATCAAAGTATGAACCCGAATCCAAAGAATTATCTTACAATGGTTCGGGGGAAATACTTAGATTTTAGTCTGGAAAATGTAAGGTTGGCATTCAACTTGCCTATGATGCAAGAAGATGCACGCCTCTACACTAGAAGGGTCAACTTTGATCAAAGGTTGGACCAAGTCCTCATGGACATATGTATGGAAGGAGTTCAATGGAAAAGAGACTCAAAAGGCAAGCCGGTTCAATTGAGAAGACTGGACCTTAAGCCTGTGGCTAGAGGATGGTTGGAGTTGTCATAGAAGGAGACATCCTCATTGAAGAGGACAAGCCCATCACTAAGAAAAGGATGGAGCAAACAAGAGAATCCATTCATGGATCTCAAGAGACGCATGAGGAAGCTCATCATCAAGAAATCCCTGAGATGCCTCAAGGGATGCATTTTCCTCCAAACAACTATTGGGAACAACTCAACACTTCTCTAGAAGGATTGAGTCATGACATGAACCAATTAAGGGTGGAACACCAAGAACACTCCATCATTCTCAATGAAATTAGAGAAGATCAAAGAACACCATTGGTCCTTCAAGAAGAAGGTGCCACCATCACTAAGGTGGACTCATTCCTTAACTTCCTTGTTCTTATCTCTCTGTTTTTTGGTTTTTGAGCTTCATGTTTGTCTATGTTTGTGTCTTTATTTCATGATCATTAGTGTCTAGTGTCTATGTCTTAAGTCTATGAATAATTCCATGAATCCTTCACCTTTCTTAAATGAAAAATGTTTTTAATACAAAAGAACAAGAAGTACATGAGTTTCGAATTCATCCTTGAAATTAGTTTATTTATATTGATGTGGTGACAATACTTTTTATTTTCTGAATGAATGCTTAAACAGTGCATATTTTTTATCTTGTTGTTTATGAATGTTAAAATTGTTGGCTCTTGAAAGAATGATAAAAAAGAGAAATGTTATTGATGATCTGAAAAATAAAAAAATTGATTCTTGAAGTAAGAAAAAGCAGTGAAAAAAAAGTGGCGAAAAAAATATAAAAGAAAAAAAAAGCAAGCAGAAAAAGCCAATAGCCCTTAAAACCAAAAGGCAAGGGTAAAAAGGATCCAAGGCTTTGAGCATCAATGGATAGGAGGGCCCAAGGAAATAAATCCAGGCCTAAGCGGCTAAATCAAGCTGTCCCTAACCATGTGCTTGTGGCATGCAGGTCCAAGTGAAAAGCTTGAGACTGAGTGGTTAAAGTTGTGATCCAAAGCAAAAAGAGTGTGCTTAAGAGCTCTGGACACCTCTAACTGGGGACTTTAGCAAAGCTAAGTCACAATCTGAAAAGGTTCACCCAGTCATGTGTCTGTGGCATTTATGTATCCGGTGGTAATACTGGAAAAAAAAGTGCTTAGGGCCATGGTCAAGACTCATAAAGTAGCTGTGTTCAAGAATCAACATACTAAACTAGGAGAATCAATAACACTATCTGAACTCTGAATTCCTAGAGATGCCAATCATTCTAAACTTCAAAGGATAAAGTGAGATGCCAAAACTGTTCAGAAGCAAAAAGCTACAAGTCCCGCTCATCTAATTAAAACTAATATTCATTTATATTTTGGGATTTATAGTATATTCTCTTCTTTTTATCCTAATTAATTTTCAGTTGCTTGGGGACAAGCAACAATTTAAGTTTGGTGTTGTGATGAGCGGATAATTTATACGCTTTTTGGCATTGTTTTCAGGTAGTTTTTAGTAGGATCTAACTACTTTTAGGGATATTTTTATTAGTTTTGATGCAAAATTCACATTTCTGGACTTTACTATGAGTTTGTATGTTTTTCTGTTATTTCAGGTATTTTCTGGCTGAAATTGAGGGACCTGAGCAAAAATCTGATTCAGGCTGAAAAAGGACTGCTAATGCTGTTGGATTCTGACCTCCCTGCACTCGAAGTGGATTTTCTGGAGTTACAGAACTCCAAATGGGGCGCTCTTAACTGCGTTGGAAAGTAGCCATCCAGGGCTTTCTAGCAATATATAATCATCCATATTTTGTTCGAGCTTAGATGACGCAAACTGGTGTTCAACGCCAATTCTATTATGCATTCTGAGTAAAACGCCAGAAACACGTCATAAACCAGAGTTAAATGCCAAAAACATGTTACAACTTGGCGTTTAACCCCAAGAGAAGCCTCTGCACGTGTAAAGCTCAAGCTCGGCCCAAGCACACACCAAAGTAGGCCCCGAAAGTGGATTTTTGTACTTAGACTTATTTCTGTAAACCCTAGTAGCTAGTCTAGTATAAGTAGGACTTTTTACTATTTATTCTTATCTCTGGATCTTTTGACCATCTCTGGATTATCTTTTGATCCTTTGATCACATTTTGGGGGCTGGTCTCATAGCCATGCCTGGACCTGTATCACTTATGTATTTTCAACGGTGGAGTTTCTACACACCATAGATTAAGGTGTGGAGCTCTGCTGTACCTCGAGAATTAATACAATTACTATTGTTCTTCTATTCAATTCAAGCTTATTCTTGTTCTAAGATATCACTCGTACTTCAACCTGATGGATGTGATGATCCATGACACTCATCATCATCCATCCTTATGAACGCGTGCCTGATAACCACTTCCGTTCTACAAGCGAGAGCTAGAGCGCATATCTCTTGGATTCCTTAATCAGAGTCTTCGTGGTATAAGCTAGAATTATTGGCGGCCATTCCTAAGATCTGGAAAGTCTAAACCTTGTCTGTGGTATTTCGAGTAGGATTTGAGATGGGATGACTGTGACGAGCTTCAAACTCGCGAGTGTTGGGCGTAGTGACTGACGCAAAAGAATCACTGGATTATATTCCGACATGATCGAGAACCAACAGATGATTAGCCGTGCTGTGATAGAGCATTTGGACCATTTTCACTGAGAGGATAGGAAGTAGCCATTGACAACGGTGATGCCCTACATACAGCTTGCCATAGCAAGGAGTAAGAATGATTGAAGGAAGGCAGTAGGAAAGCATAGATTCAGAAGGGACAAAGCATCTCCATACACTTATCTGAAATTCCCACCAATGATTTATATAAGTATCTCTATCTTTATTTTATGTTTATTTATCCTTATATTCGAAAACCATCATAACCAATAGAATCCGCCTGACTGAGACTTACAAGATGACCATAGCTTGCTTCATACCAACAATCTCCGTGGGATCAACCCTTAGTCATGTAAGGTTTATTACTTGGACGACCCAGTGCACTTGCTGGTTAGTTGTGCGAAGTTATGACAAAGTGTGACTCACGTTTGAGAGCTCCAAGTCTTTGGTACCATTGTTGATGATCACAATTTCATGCACCAGAGATCTCAACCATACTCTGAACATCTGTGAGACTTCATGAGAGCACACTGTCAAGCTATTGACATTAAAGAAGTGCTTATTGGGAGGCAACCCAATCTTATTTTAATTTTATCTATGTTATTTTGTTTTCCTTTAGGTTGATGATCATGTGAAGTCACAAAGACAATTACAAAAATAAAGAAAAAAATCAAAAATAGCATCGAAAACAGCACACCCTGGAGGAAGGACTTACTGGAGTTTAAACGCTAGTAAGGGGAGCAAAATGGGCGTTTAAACGCCAGAATAGGACACCAGACTGGCGTTTAAACGCCAGAACAAGGCAACAGACTGGCGTTTAGACGCCAGAACAGGAAGGAAAGTTGTCGTTTAAACGCCAGAACAGGGCAGCAAACTGGCGTTTAAACGCCAGGATTGCACTCTAAGGAGTTTTTGAATGCCCAATTGGAGTTGGGAAGAGAATTCCTTGATCTCTCAGGATCTGTGGGCCCCACAGGATCCCCACCAACCTCAACTCACTCTCTCTCTTCTTCACACCTTTCTACGATGATCTTTCCCAAATACCCTTCACCAATCACCTCCATATCTCTTCCCCAAATACCCTTCACCACTCACTTCCTTAACTCTTCCCCAAAAACCCCACCAACCTTCAAAATTCAAAACCACTCTCCCTTCACCCCTTCATTTTCACACATCACAAACACCTTCTTCCCCTCTTGGCCGAATCCTATACACCCTCTATCTCCTTCATTTTCTTCTTTTTCTACATCTTTCCTGCTTCTTTTGCTCGAGGATGAGCAAACATTTTAAGTTTGGTGTGGTAAAGGCATTGCTTTTTATTTTTACATAGCCATTTATGGCACCTAAGGCCAGAGAAACCTCTAGAAAGAGGAAAGGAAAGACAAAAGCTTCCACCTCTGAGTCATGGAAGATAGAGAGATTCATCTCAAGGGTCCATAGCTCAGTAGTAGAGAATTTGACTGCACAACAATAGAGCCCACTCATGGACCTCAACAAGAGCATGAGGAATTCCCTCATCAAGAAATCCCTGAGATGCCTCAAGGGATATATTTTCCTCCACACAACTATTGGGAGCACCAAAAGCACTAAGGATGGAGCAACAAAGGCAAGAAAGAGACATTGAGGAGCTCAAGCACTCCATAGGACCTTCAAGAGGAAGACGTCACCCTCACTAAGGTGGACTCATTCCTTAATCTCCTTGTCTATTTATTCTTCTGTTTTCGATTTTTATGTTGTATGTTCTCTCTATGTTTGTGTCTTCACTACATTATCATTAGTGTCTAGTGTCTATGTCTTAAAGCTATGAATAACTCCATGAATCATTCACCTCTCTTACATGAAAAATGTGCTTAATTACAAAAGAACAAGAAGTACTTGGATTTCAAATTTTATCTTGAAACTAGTTTAATTAGTTTGATGTGGTGGCAATACTTTTTGTTCTCTGAATGAATGCTTGAACAGTGCACATTTTTTATCTTGTTGTCTATGAATGTTAAAATTGTTGGCTCTTGAAAGAATGATGAACAAAGAGAAATGTTGTTGATCATCTGAAAAATCATGAAATTAATTCTTGAAGCAAGAAAAAGTAGTGAACGAGAAAGCTTACGAAAAAAAAAGAGAAAAGAGAAAAGAAAAAGCAAGCAGAAAAAGCCAATAGCCCTTTAAACCAAAAGACAATGGTAAAAAGGATCCAAGGCTTTGAGCATTAATGGATAGGAGGGCCTAAAGGAATAAAATCCAGGCCTAAGCGGCTAAATCAAGCTGTTCCTAACCATGTGCTTGTGGCATGCAGGTCCAAGCGAAAAGCTTGAGACTGAGTGGTTGATAAACCACTATTTTATGGTTTATCTTGTACTCAATTGAGTGATTTTTATTAACTCTTTACCCACTTATTCATACTATTTGCATGGTTTTACATTTGCCTTCCTAATTATGTGCTTTGATTGAAAACATGCTTCTTTGGACTTATAATTTCTAATATTAACCCTCTCTTATCACCATTAGATGCCTTGATATGTGTGTTAAGTGATTTCAGAGATTACAGGGCAGGAATGGCTTGGAGGATGGAAAGGAAGCATGCAAAAGTGGAAGGAATATAAGAAGTTGGAGAAACTGCTAAGCTGTCCAGCCTGACCTCTTCGCACTCAAACAGCGATAACTTTAGCTACAGAGGTCCAAACGACGCGATTCCAGTTGCGTTGGAAAGCTAACGTCCGGGGCTTCGATTTAATATATAATTTGCTATAGCTGCCCTGACGCCAGGCGACGCGAACGCGTGAGTCACGCGGACGCGTGACCTGGCAGGAACGCAACCCGCGACCTGTACGGACCAGAAAGCGCTGGAAGTGACTTCTAGGCTGCTTTTGACCCAGTTTTCAGCCCAGAACACACAGATTAGAGGCTATAAAGTGGGGGAATGCATGTATTCATAATTAGGCTCTCATAATTCACTTCTTATGATTTAGATTAGTTTTGAGAGAGGTTTTCTCCTCTCTCTCTTAGGATTTAGGATTTCTCTTAGTTTTAGGAGTAACTCTCAATCCCAGGTTCTTTATTTTTATTTATTTTCAATGTTCCATGTTTAGATTGATTTTCTTAATTAATGTTATTTGAGATATTTCAGATTGATGATTGCTGTCTTTTATTGATATAAATAATTTGGATTTTCCTGTTGCCCAATTGACTTATGAATATTTTCCATGTTAGATTTTACTGCTTTGAATGAATTGAAGGTATTTCAGATATTTATAATTTTAATTTAGCTTTTTACATTCTTGGCTGTGGTTGATTAATTGGTGACTCTTGAGTTATCAAACTCATTGTTAATTGAAAATTGGAATTCATCCACTTAACTTACCTTCATAGTTAGAGGTTAACAAAGTGGGAGAAAAATCCAATTCTCATTACAATTGATAAGGATAACTGGGATAGGACCTCCAGTTCACATACCTTGCCAAGAGTTTATTTTACATTTATTTATTTATTTTTATTACTTTGAAAATATGCTTGTGCCCATTGCCTAAATTCTCAAAACCCCCAATTTACAATCTCCGTAGCCAATAATAAGAACATACCTCCCTGCAATTCCTTGAGAAGACGACCCGAGGTTTAAATACTTCGGTTATCAATTTATTTAGGGGTTTGTTACTTGTGACAACCAAAACGTTTGTACGAAGGGATTCTTGTCGGTTTAGAGACTATATCTACAACGCAACTGTTTTTATGACAAGAGAAGAGTAGAGTGAATAACCCTATACACTTGAGAGATTAGAGTGATACACACTACCAGTGAGGGTTCAATGCTTGATTCTATGTTCCCTACTTTCATGAGCTGTCTTCTTACAAGTTTACTTGCTTTTTATTGTATGATTTGAATTAGTGAAATCTGGTTTATGTTTGTCTTGAAGAGCTTATTTACTTTTAACCAAGTAGGTAGAAACATTTTTTTTGCATGTAGTTGCATTCATATAGATAGGTTGCATTTCATACATTCTACCATTCCTCTTCATCTTTATAGTCTCTCTTGAGCTTAGCATGAGGACATGCTAATGTTTTAAGTGTGGGGAGTTGATAAACCACTATTTTATTGTTATCTTGTACTCAATTGAGTGGTTTTTATTAACTCTTTACCCACTTATTCATACTATTTGCATGGTTTTACATTTGCCTTCCTAATTATGTGCTTTGATTGAAAACATGCTTCTTTGGACTTATAATTTCTAATATTAATCCTCTCTTATCACCATTAGATGCCTTGATATGTGTGTTAAGTGATTTCAGAGATTACAGGGTAGGAATGGCTTGGAGGATGGAAAGGAAGCATGCAAAAGTGGAAGGAATACAAGAAGTTGGAGAAACTGCTAAGCTGTCCAGCCTGACCTCTTCGTACTCAAACAGCGATAACTTTAACTATAGAGGTCCAAACGACACGGTTCCAGTTGCCTTGGAAAGCTAACGTCCGGGGCTTCGATTTGATATATAATTTGCTATAGCTGCCCCGACGCCAGGCAATGCGATCGCGTGAGTCACGCGGACGTGTGACCTGGCAGGAAGGCAACCCGCGCGGCCGCGTCACTTTTCCGCGACCTGTACGGACCAGAAAGTGCTGGAAGTGACTTCTGGGCTGCCTTTGACCCAGTTTTCAGCCCAGAACACACATATTAGAGGCTATAAAGTGGGGGAATGCATGTATTCATAATTAGGCTCTCATAATTCACTTCTCATGATTTAGATTAGTTTTGAGAGAGGTTCTCTCCTCTCTCTCTTAGGATTTAGGATTTCTCTTAGTTTTAGGAGTAACTCTCAATCCCAGGTTCTTTATTTTTACTTATTTTTTTCAATTTAATCTATGAACTCTTTATGTTTAGATTGATCTTCTATTATTAATTCAATTCGAGGTAATTTCAGATTTAATTTTGCTTTGCTTTATTTATAAGTGCTCTCAATTTAACTTACACATTTTCTTTCTTTTGGCTTTGGTTGAGACCTTGGTAACTCTTGAGTTATCAAACTCATTGTTGATTGAAAATTGGAATTAATTTGTCCACTTAACTTTCCTTTATAGTTAGAGGTTAATAAGGTGGGGGAAGAATCCAATTCTCATCACAATTGATAAGGATAACTAGGATAGGACCTCCAGTTCTCCATACCTTGCCAAGAGATTTTATTATTATTATTTTATGTTACTTGCCATTCAACATACTGCTCCCTTAATTTCTAAAAACCCTACCACTACTTTCTCAAACCCCCAAATTTACAATCTCCATAACCAATAATAAGAACATACCGCCCTGCAATTCCTTGAGAAGACGACCCGAGGTTTAAATACTCGGTTATCAATTTTAAAGGGGTTTGTTATTTGTGACAACCAAAACGTTTGTATGAAAGGACTTTTGAAGGTTTAGAAACTATACTTGCAACGAGGATTTATCCGCAAATTTCTAGACCACGCAAAAGTTCTCTCATCAGTGGTTAAAGTCGTGATCCAAAGCAAAAGACTGTGCTTAAGAACTCTGGACACCTCTAACTGGGGACTTTAGCAAAGCTGAGTCACAATCTGAAAAGATTCACCCAGTTATGTGTCTGTGGCATTTATGTATCCGGTGGTAATACTGGAAAACAAAGTGCTTAGGGTCACGACCAAGACTCATAAAGTAGCTGTGTTCAAGAATCAACACACTGAACTAGGAGAATCGATAACACTATCTAAAATTCTGAGTTCCTATGGATGCCAATCATTCTGAATTTCAAAATAGAAAGTGAGATGCCAAAACTGTTCGGAAGCAAAAAGCTACAAGCCCCGCTCATCTAATTAGAACTAAGTTTCATTAATATTGTGGGATTCATTGTATATTCTCTTCTTTTTATCCTATTTGATTTTCAGTTGCTTGGGGACAAGCAACAATTTAAGTTTGGTGTTGTGATGAGCGGATAATTTATACGCTTTTGGCATTGTTTTTATATATTTTTTAATATGATTTAGTTAGTTTTTAGTATGTATTTATTAGTTTTTAAGCAAAATTCACATTTATGGACTTTACTATGAGTTTGTGTGTTTTTCTGTGATTTCAGGTATTTTCTGGCTGAAATTGAGGGGCCTGAGTACAAATCTGATTCAGAGGCTGAAAAAGGACTGCTGATGCTGTTGAATTCTGACCTCCCTGCACTCGAAGTGGATTTTCTGGAGATACAGAACTTCAAATGGCGTGCTCTTAATTGCGTTGGAAAGTAGACATCCAGGGATTTCCAGCAATATATAATAGTCTATACTTTGCTCGTGTTTTGACGATGCAAACTGCGTTCAAACGCCCCTTCTCTGCCCTATTCTGAAGTCAAAACGCCAGAAATGGCATAAAAGTTGGAGTTAAACGCCCTAACTAGTACCAAAGCTGGCGTTTAACTCCAAGAGAAGCCTCTACACGTGAAAAGCTCTATCCTCAGCTCAAGCACACACCAAGTAGGCCCGAAAGTGGATTTCTGCATCATTTACCTATTTCTGTAAACCCTAGTAGCTAGTTTCACTATAAAAAGGACCTTTTACTATTGTATTTTCATCTTGGGATCTTTTGATCATCTTTTGATCTCTTGATCATGTTCTGGGGGCTGGCCTTATAGCCATGCCTGGACCATTATCACTTATGTATTTTTAACGGTGGAGTTTCTACACACCATAGATTAATGTGTGGAGCTCTGCTGTTCCTCAAGTATAAATGCAAAGTACATTGTTCTTCTATCCAATTCATGCTTATTCTTATTCTAAGATATTCATTCGCACTTCAACATGATGAATTGATGGTCTGGGACACTCATCACCATTCTCACTTATGAACGCGTGCTTGACAAACACTTCCGTTCTACCCGCGAAAGCTAGAGTATGTATCTCTTGGATTCCTAGTCCACGACGCATGGTTGCCTTGCCTGACAACCGAGCCTTCCATTCCGTGAGATCAGAGTCTTCGGGGTATAAGCTAGAATTATTGGTGGCCATTCCTGAGATCTGGAAAGTCTAAACCTTGTCTGTGGTATTCCGAGTAGGATCTGGGAAGGGATGACTGTGACGAGCTTCAAACTCGCGACTGTAGGGTGTAGTGACAGACGTAAAAGGATAGTAAATCCTATCCCTACATGATTGAGAACCAACAGCTGATTAGCCATGCAGAAAACCGTAGGGGACCTTTTTCACTGAGAGGACGGGAGGTAGCCATTGACGCCAGTGAAACCCAACATACAGCTTGCCATGGAAAGGAGTATGAAGGATTGGATGAAGGCAGTAGGAAAACAGAGATTCAAGAGGGATGAAGCATCTCCATACGCTTATCTGAAATTCCCACCAATGAATTACATAAGTATCTCTATCTTTATTTATGTCTTATTTATCTTTTTTAAAACTCCATAACCCATTTGAATCTGCCTGACTGAGATTTACAAGGTGACCATAGCTTGCTTCAAGCTGACAATCTCCGTAGGATCGACCCTTACTCAGTAAGGTATTACTTGGACGACCGAGTGCACTTGTTGGTTAGTTGTGCGAAGTTGTGACAAGGAAGTGATATTACAATTGTGCGACCAAGTTGTTAGCACCATTGTGTATCACAATTTCGTGCACCACAGAGGAAAGTCTATTTTTTAGTTCATTAAAGGCTAACATACACTCACTATCAAAAACAAAGGGAGTATTTGAGACATGTAGGTTGCTGAGGGGTTTAGCAATCTTTGAAAAATCTTTTATAAACCTCCTATAGAACCCAGCATGTCCCAAAAAGCTTCTAATTGCCTTGACATTGCAAGGTGGAGGCAACTTCTCAATTACTTTCACCTTTGCCTTGTCTACTTCTATGCCCTTTTTAGATATCTTATGACCAAGAACCACCCCTCCAGTTACCATGAAATGGCACTTCTCCCAGTTTAAAACCAGGTTGGTTTCTTGGCATCTCTTTAGCACCATGGCAAGATGATGTAGGCAATCAGAATATGAATCCCCAAACACAGAGAAGTCATCCATAAACACTTCTATGAACTTCTCAATCATGTCTAAAAAAATGGAGAGCATGCACCTTTGGAATGTTGCAAGTGCATTGCACAATCCAAAGGGCGTTCTCCTATAAGCAAAAACTCCATAGGGACAAGTAAAAGAGGTTTTCTCCTGATCGTTTGGGTCTACAACTATTTGGTTGTAGCCAGAATAGCTGTCCAGGAAGCAGTAATATTCATGTCCTGCGAGTCTTTCAAGCATCCCATGAAAGGTAGGGGAAAGTGGTCTTTCCGGGTGGCTTCATTAAGCTTTTTATAGTCAGTGCACATGCGCCATTCGGTCACTGTTCTTATAGGTATTAGTTCATTCTTCTCATTTGGTACAACAGTGATCCATCCTTTCTTAGGAACCACTTGGACAGGGCTTACCCAAGGACTGTCTGAGATAGGTTAAATCACCCCTGCTTGCCATAGTTTCAACACCTCCTTTTGGACTACCTCATTCATTGTTGGGTTCAGCCTTCTCTGTTGCTGCCTTGAGGGCTTTGCACCTTCCTCAAGTAGGATCTTATGCATGCACATTGAAGGACTAATTCTCTTTAGATCCGCAAGTTTCCAACCTATAGCATCCTTATATTCTTTCAGCACTTGGATTAACTCCGCTTCTTGTTCCTCTTTCAGGTTTCAGTTAATGATTACCGGGTATGTGTTGTTATCACCCAAATAAGCATATTTCAAACTTGGGGGTAGAATCATTAGTTCCAATTTTGGTGCCTCCAAGTCCATCTTGCTTGGCCTGTCTATCATGACTGATTTGTCCATACCTCCAGTAGTAGCTCACCACAGGAGACTTGTTGATCTTGCTCCTGGATTTCTTCACATTGTTCTTCCTCTAGGACTCCTTGAACCAAGTTTTCAATGGTATCCACGATCATGCATTCATTAATGGCTTCCTTGGGGTAGCTCATTGCCTTGAAGACATTGAAAACCATCTTCTCTTCATGTAATCTCAAGACTAGCTCCCTTTTTTGAACATCAATTATGGCTCCAGCAGTAGCTAAGAATGGCCTTCCTAAGATGATTGATGTGTTGGCTTCTTCCTCCATGTCAACCAAATCAGCTGGGAAGATGAATTCTCCCACCTTCACCAATAGATCTTCCACCACACCATGGGGGAATTTAAACGTTATGTCAGCCAATTGGAGTGCCATTCTTGTTGGCTTGGCTTTCTCTATTCTCATTCTTTTCATCATGACCAAAGACATGAGGTTTATGCTTGCTCCGAGATCACATAATGCCTTCTTAATGTTTATATCCCCAATGATACAGGGGATTTGGAAGCTCCCAGAATCTTTTAATTTCTGGGGGAGCTTCTTTTGTATTATAGCACTGCACTCTTCAGTCTTTTGTATTATAGCACTGCACTCTTTAATCTTTTGTATTATAGCACTGCATTCTTCAGTAAGTACCACAGTTTCTTTCTCACCCCAGTTTTTTTTCTTGTCATAAGTTCCTTTAAGAACTTGGCATAGAATGGCATTTGTTCTAATGCCTCAGCAAAGGGTCTATTGATCTGGAGCTTCTTAAAGATTTCTAGGAATCTAGAGAACTGACTGTCTTTTCCATCCTTCCTCAGTCTTTATGGGTAGGGCACCTTTGGCATATAAAGCTTCAGGACTTTCTTTGGCGGGGATGATGCAAGGGTCTCTTCTTCCTTCTTAGTTTCAGGTTCCCTTGCAACTTCTTCTTCTTGGTGGCTTTGACTTTGGGGTGTTTCTTCTACAATATTTCCACTTTTTACTGTTATGGCCTTGCACTCTCCCATTGGGTTAGCCATGGTGTCACTAGGAAAGGTGTGTGTGGACATGGGTATTTGCTTAGACAAGCTCCCTAATTGTGCCTCCAACTTTGAAATTGCTACCCCTTGATTCTTTATGTTGGATCTGACCTCTTCTTGGTTAGTATCTATCTTTCTGTCAGCTTGCAGCTGTCTCTTCAGAATAGTGGAGATAGTTCCTGTCAGTTGTGTTGACAATTGTGCTATGGCTGCCTTTAATTTTGAGAAACTGTTGCTGGTTTCACATGGTTGCATGGTGGGGATTAATGTATCTTGGTTGTGGCTGTTGTATGTTTGCTGTGTGGGGTGATATGGTGTGTTTTGTGAGTTGTGGTAGGGTCTGTTGTTGCTTGATTGGTGGTTGGGGTTGTGGTTGTTGTGATGATTGGAGTGGTATGGTTTGTTGTCTTGTTGATTTTCGCACCCAAAATTTGGGTGGTTCTTCCAACCTGGGTTGTATGTTTTTGGGCTTGAATCATATGGTGGTCTAGAAGGATTGTTCACATAGTTTGCCTGCTACCATTCACATTCAGCTTCAGGTGCAACTTCTTCTTATGGTAGTGCTTGAGCTTGGACAAATAAGACTTGGCTTGCTTCCACCTTCTTTGTTAAGGCTTCTAATTGTGTTGCAATTGCCTTGTTTTGTGCTAACAAGGCATCCATAGAGTTGAGTTCCAGCACTCCTTTCTTTTGAGCTCTTTCTGAAGCATAGAAGTGCTCATTTTCAGCTACAGTCTCAATAACATCTATGGCCTCTTCAATAGTTTTCTTCTTGTTGAGTGAACCCCCTGAAGAGTGGTCCACAGCTTTCTTTGCTTCATATGATAGTCCTCCATAGAAGATGTGTAGTTTAACCCATTCGTTAAACATATCCAGAGGGCACTTCCTTGTCAAGTCTTTGAACCTCTCCCAGGCCTCATAAAGTGTTTCACCATCTTGCTGCCTGAAGGTTTGCACCTCAGTTCTCAACCTATTGACTCTCTGTAGATGGTAGAATCTTACTAGAAATTTATTCACAACCTCCTCCCAAGTGGTCAAGCTCTCCTTGGGGAATGCCTCTAACCACTTTACTGCCTTATCTCTGAGCGAGAAAGGGAACAAGAGTAGCTTGTAGGTGTCAGGGTGTACACCATTGGATTTCACAGTGTCACATATCCTCAAGAATGTAGTGAAATGTTGGTTTGGGTCCTCTTGGGCACCCCTTCCATATGAACAATTATTCTGGACCAGTGTGATGAGTTGAGGTTTCAACTCAAAGTTATTTGCATGGATTGTTGGCTTCAGAATGCTGCTGCCATAGTTTCCTGGATTTGGGTTGATGTAGGAGCCTAAGACTCCCCTCTCTTGCCCAACATGATTGCCAACTTCCTCTCCAACATGGTTATGCACCTCTTCCTCCATAGTAGCTCCCATATCTTCCTCCACTACTTCCTCTCCAACTATTCCTTTGCCTCTTGCTTCCCTCCTTAATTTAAGGAAGATCCTCTCAGGTTCACTGTTGAAGAAGGATGAAATTTCTCCCCTTCTACCTGTCATACATTCAACAAATAGCCAGTAGAGGACAAGTAAAGTGAAAATTCTTATTGAAGTTAGTGGTTAGCTTGGTTGATGCAATTGATCAAACAGTTAATATGGCAGTAAGAAGACTGGAAATATGAACAGTGAGTAAAAAAAATTATTAAAGCAAAAACAAAACAGAATAAGAAAGAAGAGAAAAGAAACTGAAAAGGAATTAACAAGGTAATTAAAATGCTTAATTTAGCTCCCCAATCAATTTAGTAATTGTCAAATTCAAACCAATCCCCGGCAACGGCGCCATAAACCTTGATTACCGGAATTCACGCCCTCTAAAATTTTGATTATGAACCCGTTCTTTTGGAAAGCACACCAAAATTATCATCAAGTAATAACCCACAGTGGAGTGGGATCGTATCCACATATATTGGTAGATTTGAGCAATTTTAATCAATTGGTGAATTAGTCAAACTGAGCAATATAGAGTACGATTGTAGAATTGTAATTGAACAGGATAGTAAATGACTCAAAAGTAAAGAGAAGTAGTAAAGTGCATAAAGAAAAATGGCAGTAATGTAAAGAGCAAAATCATAAATGACTTACTTGTAAATGGGAATGGGGATTAACAGAATTGTAAAGAAAAGCTATAAAAAATGTGGAAAATAAGAATAGGGGAACTCATTGAGATTGGGAGATATTGTTCTCTTTGGATCAAATCTAGCTCATCTCATCTTCAATCATGCAACGCATTGACCTCTTGACAATCATGATTGATTGAGCCCCAATTCCTTGGTGACTCAATCTCTCAAATCTTGATAATCAACCAATTCCTTGGTCTAATTGCTCATGAAGAGAGATATGCTTAGTCCCTGATTATACCACATATCTTTGTAGATCTAGAATAGAGGGTGGATTATATGTCACCATATCCAATCTCCAAAACCCAGATCTACTCATATGTGAGAAGGGATTTCAAGCATGGTTCTATGTTTCCTTTTCCAAGGTTCCCATGAAACCTATTTTACATTCAACCTCTTTTCCAAGATGATTGAACACTAGCTTTAGAATGAAATTCCTTCTAGCAAATCAAAGAGAAGATGAAAAGAAGAAGAAATTCACTATCATTAATCCATCAAGTACAACAGAGCTCCCTCTCTCAATGAGAGGGAATTTAGCTACTCATAGCTTAGAGAAAGTACATGAGATGGGAGAGATGATGTGAAAATAAATCTAAATATTACTTTTACAAAACTACTATGCAATCCCCCAATAATCAACCCCTTTGTCAGTACTTCCAGGGGTTATTTATACTGCTCCTACTACTCAAATTAAAAAAATACAAAAAGAAAAGAAAATTACAATTGGAGGAAAAAAAACTCAACAAACGTGACCTTCAGTGGCTAGCGTGTGACTGGTGCTTCATTAGCATGCCACTCCTAGCTCCAATTTTGGCTTAGCATGCCATGTCCAACTCTTCAAGTGGCACGCTAGTACACGAAATAGTGAGTTCACACTTTTCTCACAACTCCGCGCAGCTGACCAGCAAGTGCACTAGGTCGTCCAAGTAATACCTTACGTGAGTAAGGGTCGATCCCATGGAGATTGTCGGCTTGAAGCAAGCTATGGTCATCTTGTAAATCTCAGTCAGATAGATTCAAATGGTTATAAGGTTTTGATAATGAAAAGAGAAATAAAACATAAAATAGGATAGAAATACTTATGCAATTCATTAGTGAGAATTTCAGATAAGCGTATGGAGATGCTTTGTTCCCTCTGAGCCTCTGCTTTCCTATTGTCCTTATCCAATCATGCGTACTCCCTTCCATGGCAAGCTATATGTTGGGGATCACCGTTGTCAATGGCTACCGTCTGCCCTCTCAGTGAAAATGGTCCGGCTACGGGTTACGTAGGGCTAATCATCTGTCGGTTCTCGATCGTGTCGGAATAAGATCCATTGATCCTTTTGCACACTGTCATTGTGCCTAACAGTCATGAGTTTGAAGCTCGTCACAGTCATCCCATCCCAGATCCTACTCGGAATACCACAGACAAGGTTTAGACTTTTTAGATCTCAAGAATGCTGCCAATTGATTCTAGCTTATATCACGAAGACTCTGATCTCACGAAATGGAAGGCTCTGTTGTCAGGAGAGGCAATCATGCATCGTGGACCATGAAGGCAAGAGATATACATTCAAGCTTGTTTTCATGTAGAACGGAAGTGGCTGTTAGGCACGCGTTCATAAGTGAAAATGGTGATGAGTGTCACTTGATCATCACATTCATCATGTTGAGGTGCGAATGAATATCTTAGAACAAGAATAAGCATGAATTGAATAGAAAAATAGTAGTACTTTGCATTAATTCATGAAGAACAGCAAAGCTCCACACCTTAATCTATGAGGTGTAGAAACTCCACCGTTGAAACTACATAAGTGATAAAGGTTCAAGCATGGCCGAATGGCTAGCCCCCTAAACGTGATCAAGAGATCAAAAGTGATCCAAAGATAGTCTCAAAAATGATCTAAAGATATGAATACAATAATAAAAAGTGCTATTTATACTAAACTAGTAAACTAGGTTTACAGAAAATGAGTAACTAAGTGTAGATAGTGCAGAAATCCACTTTCGAGGCCCACTTGGTGTGTGTTTGGCCTGAGCAATGAAGCTTTCACGTGCATAGACTCTTTTTGGAGTTTAAACGCCAGTTTTGGTGCTAGTTTGGGTGTTTAACTCCAGTTTTGGTGCTAGTTCTGGCGTTTTACGTAGAAAAGGGCCTCTGGTGGGCGTTTGGACACCAGTTTGGGCCATAAAATCTCGAATAAGGTATAAAGTATTATACATTGCTAGAAAGCCCAAGATATCTACTTTCCAACTAAACTGATAGCGCACCAATTGGGCTTCTGAAGCTCCAAAAAATCCACTTCGAGTGCAAGGAGGTCAGAATCCAACAGCATCTTCAGTCCTTTCTCAGCCTCTGAATAAGATTTTTGCTCAGGTCCCTCAATTTCAGCCAGAAAATATCTAAAATCACAGAAAAACACACAAACTCATTGTAAAGTCCAGAAATGTTATTTTTGCATAAAAAATAATAAAAATATACTAAAAAGTAACTAAAACATATTAAAAACTACCTAAAAACAATGCTAAAAAGCATATAAATTATCCGCTCATCACAACACCAAACTTAAATTGTTGCTTGTCCCCAAGCAACTAAAAACAAAATAGGATAAAAAGAAGAGAATATACAATAAATCTCGAAATATCAATGAAACTTAGTCCCAATTAGATGAGCGGGGCTAGTAGCTTTTTGCCTCTGAACAGTTTTGGCATCCCACTTTATCCTTTGAAATTTAGAATGATTGGCATCTATAGGAACTCAGAATTAAGATAGTGTTATTTCTTCTCCTAGTTCAGTATGTTAATTCTTGAACACATCTACTTTATGAGTCTTGGCCGTGACTCTAAGCACTTTGTTCTCCAGTATTACCACCGGATACATGAACGCGACAGACACATAACTGGGTGAACCTTTTTAGATTATGACTCAGCTTTGCTAAAGTCCTCAGTTAGAGGTGTCCAGAGTTCTTAAGCACACTCTTTTGCTTTGGATCACGACTTTAACCACTCAATCTCAAGCTTTTCACATGGACCTTCATGCCACAAGCACATGGTTAGAGACAGCTTGATTTAGCCGCTTATGCCAAGATTTTGTTCCTTTGGGCCCTCCTATCCATTAATGCTCAAAGCCTTGGATCCTTTTTACCCTTGCCTTTTGGTTTTAAGGGCTATTGGATTTTTCTGCTTGCTTTTTTTTCGCCACTTTTTTTTTCGCAAGCTTTGTTATTCACTGCTTTTTCTTGTTTCAAGAATCAATTTTATAATTTTTCAGATCATCAATAACATTTCTCTTTTTTTTTCATCATTTTTTTAAGAGCCAACAAATTTAACATTCATAAACTTCACTATAAAAAATATGCAATGTTCAAGCATTCATTCAGAAAACAAAAAGTATTGCCACCACATCAAAATAATTAGACTAATTTCAAGATAAAAGTCGAAATCCATGTACTTCTTGTTCTTTTGTAATTAGGAACATTTTTTATTTAAGAAAGGTGAAGGATTTATGGGACATTCATAGCTTCAAGGCATAGAAAATAGACACTAATGATCATGTAATAGAGATACAAACATAGACAAACATAAAGCATAAAAAATTGAAAAATAGAAAAACAAATAACAAGGAAATTAAAGAACGGGTCTACCTTAGTGATGGCGGCTAGTTCTCCTTCTTGAATATCCTATGGAGTGCTTGAGCTCCTCAATGTCTCTTCCTTGCCTTTGTTGTTCTTCCCTCATGGCACTTTGGTCTTCTTTAATTTCATGGAGGATGATGGAATGCTCTTGGTGCTCCATCCATAGTTGCTCCATATTGGAACTCAAATCTCGTAGAGAAGTGTTGAGTTGTTCCCAATAGTTGTGCGGAGGAAAATGCATCCCTTGAGGTATCTCAGGGATTTCTTGATGAGGGACTTCCTCATGCGTTTGTTGAGGTCCATGAGTGGGCTCTCTTTTTTGCTCCATCCTCTTTTTAGTGATGGGCTTGTCCTCTTCAATGATGATGTCTTCTTCTATGGATCATAATGGCCCGATCCACAGTTACTTCAGATCGGTTGTTAGTAGGAATGATAGAGCGTTGGATGAACTCTAACCATCCTCTAGCCATGGGTTTGAGGTCAAGCCTTCTTAGTTGAACCGGCTTGCCTTTAGAGTCTCTCTTCCATTGGGCTCCTTCCATACAGATGTCCATGAGAACTTGGTCCAACCTTTGATCAAAGATGACCCTTCTTATGAAAGGATGAAGATCTCCTTGCGTCATTGGCAAGTTGAACGCCAACCTCACATTTTCCTGACTGAAATCTAAGTATTTCCCCCGAACCATTGTGAGCCAATTCTTTGGGTTCGGGTTCATACTTTGATCATGGTTCTTGGTGATCCATGCATTAGCATAGAACTATTGAACCATTAAGATTTTAACTTGTTGAATGGGATTAGTGAGAGCTTCCCATCCTCTTCTCCTAATCTCATGTCGGATCTCCGGATATTCGTTCCTTTTGAGCTTGAAGGGGACCTCGGGCATCACCTTCTTCTTGGCCACAACATCATAGAAGCGGTCTTGATGGACATTTGAGATGAACCTCTCCATCTTTCGTGACTCGGAGGTGGAAGCAATTGTCTTCCTCTTCCTCTTTCTAGAGGTTTCTCCGGCCTTAGGTGCCATTAATGGTTATTGAAAACAAAAAGCAACGCTTTTTCCAACACCAAAATTAAAATGTTTGCTCGTCCTCGAGCAAGAGAAGAAAGAAGGGAGGAGAAGACGAAGAAAATAGAGGAGATGGAGAGGTGTGAGTGGTTCGGCCAAGGAGGGAAAGAAGTGTTTATGATGTGTGAAAATGAAGGAGGGATGAGGGTTTATATAGGAGTGGAGAGAGGGGTAGGGTTCGTCTAAGAATGGGTGGGTTTGGGAGGGAAATGGATTGAATTTGAGAGGGTGGGGTAGGTGGGTTGTATGATGGGTTTATGGGAATTAGGGAATGGATGTGAGCGATGAAGAGAATATGGGGAAGAGGGTAAGATTTGATAGGTGAGGGGTATTTGGGGAAGGATATTATTGGAATGTGTGAAGAAGAGAGAGTGAGTTGAGGTAGGTAGGGATCCTGTGGGATCCACAGATCCTGAGGTGTCAAGGATTTCTTATCCCTACACCTTTCAGGCGTTAAACGCCCTCCATGTGTCATTCCTGGCATTTAAACGCCAGTTTGCTGCCCTTTTCTGGCGTTTAAACGCCCAGAAAGGTGCCAGACTGGGCATTTAAATGCCCATTTTTATACCTTTACTGGCGTTTAAACGCCAGTTTGCCTGCCAGTTCTGGCGTTTAATGCCCAGAATGGTGTCAGGCTGGGCGTTAAACGCCCATTTTGGTATCCTTACTGGCGTTTAAACGCCTATAAGCTCTTCCTCCAGGGTGTGCTATTTTTGATGCTGTTTTTTATTTTGCTTTAATTTTTGTAGTAGTTTTTGTGACTCCACATGATCATGATCCTAAAGAAAACATAAAATAACATAGATAAATAAAATAAAATTGGGTTGCCTCCCAATAAGCACTTCTTTAATGTCAATAGCTTGACTGTGAGCTCTTTTCAGAGCTTCACAGATGCTCAGAGCACGATTGTGGCCTCCCAACACCAAACTTAGAGTTTGAGTGTGGGGGCTCTGTTTGACTCTGTATTGAGAGAAGTTTTTCATGCTTCTTCTCCATGTTTACCGAAGAAGATCCTTGAGCCTTAAACACAAGGTAGTCCTCATTCACCTGAAGGACTAGCTCTCCTCTGTCTACATCAATCACAGCCTTTGCTGTGGCTAGGAAGAGTCTTCCAAGGAAGATGGATTCATCCTCATCCTTTCCAGTGCCTAGGATTATGAAATAAGCAGGGATGTAAAGGTCTTCAACCTTTACCAAGATATCCTCTACAAGTCCATAAGCCTGTTTCTTTGATTTCTCTGCCATCTCTAGTGAGATTCTTGTAGCTTATACCTCAAAGATCCCTTGTTTCTCCATTACAGAGAGTGGCATGAGGTTGATACTTGCTCCTAGGTCACACATAGCCTTTTCAAAGGTAATGGTGCCTATGGTGCAAGGTATCAAGAACCTTCCTGTATCCTCTTTCTTTTGAGGTAACTTCAGCTGAACCAATGCACTTAGTTCATTGATGAGCAATGGAGGTTCATCCTCCCTAGTCTCATTACTAAATAATTTGGCATTCAGCTTCATGATTGCTCTTAGATATTGAGCAACTTGCTCTTTAGTAACATTTTCCTCCTCTTCAGAGGAAGAATATTCGTCAGAGCTCATGATTGGTAATAGTAGGTTTAGTGGAATCTCTATGGTCTCTAGATGAGCCTCAGATTCCTGTGGTTCCTTAATAGGGGACTCCTTGTAGTCCAGCGGACGTCCTATGAGGTCTTCCTTACTGTGAATAACATCCTCCTCCTCTTCTATAGGTTTGGCCATTTTGGTCATATTAATGGCCTTGCAGTCTCTTTTTGGATTCTCTTCTTTATTACTTAGGAGAGTACTAGGAAGAGTTTTAGTAATTCTTTTACTTAGCTGACCCACTTGTGCCTCCAAATTTCTTATGGAGGATTGTGCCTCGATCATGACACTGAGGGTGGTCTTAGATAGATCAGAGACTATGTTTGCTAAGCTAGAGAGGATCTGCTCAGAATTCTCTGTCTGTTGCTGAGAAAATGATGGAAAAGGCTTGCTATTGCCAAACCTGTTTCTCCCACCATTATTGTTATTGAAGCCTTGTTGAGGCTTCTGTTGATCCTTCCATGAGAAATTTAGGTGATTCCTCCATGAAGGATTATAGATGTTTCCATAAGATTCTCCCATGTAATTCACCTCTTCCATTGCAGGATTCTCAGGGTCATAAGTTTCTCCTTCAGAAGAGGCATCTTTAGCTTGCAATCTAGTCAGACTCTGAGAAATTATATTGACTTGCTGAGTCAATATTTTGTTCTGAGCCAATATGGCATTCATAGTGTCAATCTCAAGAACTCATTTCCTCTGAGTCACCCCATTATTCACAGGATTTCTCTCAAAAGTGTACATGAACTGGTTATTTGCAACCATTTCAATGAGTTCTTGGGCTTCTGTAGGCATTTTCAGATGAAGAAATCCACCAGCAGAGTGGTCCAATGACATCTTGGATAACTCAGATAGACCATCATAGAATATACATATGATGCTCTATTCTGGAAACATGTCAGAAGGACACCTTTTGGTTAATTGCTTGCATCTTTCCCAAGCTTCATAGAGGGATTCACCTTCCTTCTGTCTGAAGGTTTGGACATCCACTCTGAGCTTACTCATCTTTTGAGGTGGATAGAATTTGGTCAAGAAAGCATTGACCAGCTTGTCCCAAGAGTTCAGACTTTCTCTAGGTTGTGAGTCCAGCCATGTCCTAACTCTGTCTCTCACAGCAAAGGGGAAAAGCATAAGTCTGTAGACCTCGAGATCAACCCCAATGGTCCTAACAATATCATAGATCTGCAAGAATTCAGATAAGAACTGATGAGGATCTTCTGATGGAAGTCCATGAAACTTGCAGTTCTGCTGCATCAGAGAAACTAATTGAGGCTTAAGCTCAAAGTTGTTTGCTCTAATGGCAAGAATTGAGATGCTTCTTCCATAGAAGTTGGAAGTTGGTGCAGCATAGTCACCAAGCATTTTCCTTGCATTGTTGGCATTGTTGTTATTTTCGGCTGCCATGTCTTCTTCTTTTTTCAAAAATTTCTGTCAGGTCCTCTCCAGAAAGTTGTGCTTTAGCTTCTCTTAACTTCCTCTTCAGAGTTCTTTTAGGTTCAGGATCGGCTTCAACAAGAATATCCTTATCCTGTTCCTGCTCATGTGAAAAATAAGAGAACAAAAAATAAGAGGAATCCTCTATGTCACAATATAGAGATTCATTTACGTGAGTAGAAGAAGAGAAGAAGAGAAGAATGAGGTAGAGAGAAAATAAAGAGAATTCGAACATAAAGAGGGAGAGAGGGTTCAAATTTTAAGAAGGAGAGAAGTGTTAGTAAATAAATAAATAAATAGAAAGAGATGAGAGAGGGGAAAATTCGAAAATATTAGAATTTAAAACAATTAGAAAAAGATTTTGAAATTAAGTTTTGAAAAAGATATGATTGAAATCTATTTTGAAAAAGATTTGAAAAAAAAATTTAAAAAGATTTGATTTTGAAAATTGAAATTGATGACCTGACTAACAAGAAACTAAAGGATATGATTCTAGAATTTAAAGATTGAACCTTTCTTAAGAAGAAAGTAACAAACTTGAAATTTTTTGAATCAAATCCTTAATTGTTAGCAAGGTTTTTGAAAATATGAAATAAAAATAAGAAAAATATTTTTGAAATTCAATTTTAAAAGTTTTCGAAAATATTAAGAAGAAAATTGAAAAAGATTTGATTTTTGAAAAAGATTTGAAAAGATAGAATTTTTAAATTGAAATTTTGACTTGACTAACAAGAAACAACTAAATTTTAAAAATCTTTGACTAAGTCAACCCAAAATTTTGAATTTTATGAGTGAAATAAGGAAAAGATATTTTTTATTTTTGAATTTTAATGAAGAAAGAGAAAAACAACAAAATGACTCAATACATGAAAATTTAAGATCAAAACAAAGAAAACATGCAAGAACACTTTGAATGTCAAGATGAACACCAAGAACACTTTGAAGATCATGATGAACATCAAGAACTTATATTTTTGAAAAAAATTTTAAGAAAAGAAACACATGCAAGACACCAAACTTAGAAATTTTTACACTTTTGATTCTAAAAATTCGAAAATGCATATAAAAAACAAGAAAAGACACAAAACAAGAAAATCACAAGATCAAACAAAGACAATCATCAAGAACAACTTGAAGATCAAGAAGAACATATGCATGAGTTTTCGAAAAATGCTACAAAAATAAAAACACGCAATTGACACCAAACTTAAAATTTGACTCTAGACTCAAACAAGAAACACAAATTTTTTTTGGTTTTTATGATTTTATTAAATTTTTTTTGAAAAATTTTCAAAAATTAGAAAAAAAAATTTGAAAGATTTTTGAAAAATTTTGAAAATAAAAAAGAAGAAATTTACCTAATCTAAGCAACAAGATGAATTGTCAGTTGTCCAAACACGAACAATCCCCAGCAATGGGGCCAAAAACTTGGTACACGAAATCGTGAGTTCACACTTTTCTCACAACTCCCCGCAGCTGACCAGCAAGTGCACTGGGTCGTCCAAGTAATACCTTACGTGAATAAGGGTCGATCCCACGGAGATTGTCGGCTTGAAGTAAGCTATGGTCATATTGTAAATCTCAGTCAGGTGGATTCAAATGGTTATAAGGTTTTGATAATGAAAAGAGAAATAAAACATAAAATAGGATAGAGATACTTATGCAATTCATTGGTGGGAATTTCAGATAAGCGTATGGAGATGCTTTGTTCCCTCTGAGCCTCTGCTTTCCTATTGTCCTTATCCAATCATGTGTACTCCCTTCCATGGCAAGAGAGGCAACCATGCATCGTAGACCAAGAGGCCAAGAGATATACATTCAAGCTTGTTTTCATGTAGAACGGAAGTGGTTGTCAGGCACGCGTTCATAAGTGAGAATGGTGATGAGTGTCACTTGATCATCACATTCATCATGTTGAGGTGCGAATAAATATCTTAGAACAAGAATAAGCATGAATTGAATAGAAAAACAATAGTACTTTACATTAATTCATGAGGAACAGCAGAGCTCCACACCTTAATCTATGAGGTGTAGAAACTCCACCGTTGAAAATACATAAGTGATGAAGGTTCAGGCATGGCCGAATGGCCAGCCCTCTAAACGTGATCAAGAGAACAAAATTGATCCAAAGATAGTCTAAAAAATGATCTAAATATATGAATACAATAGTAAAAAGTGCTATTTATACTAAACTAGTAAACTAGGTTTACAGAAAATGAGTAACTAAGTGTAGATAGTGCAAAAATCTACTTCCGAGACCCACTTGGTGTGTGTTTGTGCTGAGCAATGAAGCTTTCACGTGAATAGGCTCTTCTTGGTGTTTAAACGCCAGTTTTGGTGCCAGTTTGGGCGTTTAACTCCAGCTTTGGTGCCAGTTCTGGCGTTTTACGCCAGAAAAGGGTCTCTGGTGGGCGTTTGGATGCCTGTTTGGGCCATCAAATCTCGGTTAAAGTATAAACTATTATACATTGATGGAAAGCCCAAGATGTCTACTTTCTAACGCAATTGAGAGCGTGCCAATTGGGTTTCTGTAGCTCTATAAAATCCACTTCGAGTGCAGGGAGGTCAGAATCCATCAACATCTTCAGTCCTTTCTCAGCCTCTGAATCAGATTTTTGCTCAGGTTCCTCAATTTCAACCAGAAAATACCTGAAATCACAGAAAAACACACAAAATCATACTAAAGTCCAGTAATGTGATTTTTTCATAAAAACTAAAAAAATATACTAAAAAGTAACTAAAACATATTAAAAACTACCTAAAAACAATGCCAAAAAGCGCATAAATTATCCGCTCATCACACACCCCTAACATTGGCATCGTTGGCGTGCCATGCCTTCGAGCTCAAGTGGCACGCCTAGGGTTCTTTAAGCACTTGTGTAGCTTGGCGTGCCACGCATTCCAGCTCAAGTGGCACACCCAGGCCCTTTTAAAACCATGGTAAGCCTGGCGTGCCACGCCTTCGAGCTCAAGTAGCATGCCCAGGCCTTCTCCTGGTTTCTGGAAAGTTGAACCAGCATGGCACGCCCAGGGTTTGGCATGCCACGCCCATTTGTGTGCTTGGTTCCTTCTTTCGTGTGCCACACCCAGACCTCAAGTGGCACGCCTAGGTCTTCTTCTTGTTGATTGGTGATGCTGGCGTGCCACGCCTGAGACTCAAGTGGCACGTCCAAGTAAGGAATGATAGCTGGCGTACCACGCCTTCGACACCAAGTGGCACGCCCATATGGTTGGCCTCATATCTCCCTTCCTTGAAAATGTACTGGCGTGCCACGCCCAAGGTTTGGCGTGCCACGCCAGGGTCTGGCGTGCCACGCCCACTGTGCCTCTACGTTCCAGTAGCTGGCATGCCACACCCAGCATTCGAGTGTCATGCCCAGATAAATAATGAGAGTTGGCGTGCCACGCCTTGATACTCAAGTGGCACGCCTTAGTGAAAATGAGAGCTTGGCGTGCCACGCCTTCGATCTCAAGTGGCACGCCCAGCTTTACTTTGCCTTCTCTAGTCATTGGTGTGCCATGCCTGGGTCCTCAAGTGGCATGTCCAAGTGATGGTTGGGAGCTGGCGTGCCACGCCTTCGACATCAAGTGGCACGCCCAGCTTTACTTAGCCTTCTCTAGCATTGGCATGCCACGCCTGGGTCTTCAAGTGGCACGCCCAAGTGATGGTTGATGGTCTTGGCGTGCCACGCCCATCTTGGCGTGCCACGCCCCTCTTGCAGCTTCTTGCATTGCTCTCTGAAAAATTGTACCGGTGTGCTAATAAAAAGCGCATATCAACATTTCCATAAGAGCTAAATGTTAACAAAGGCCACATCTGAATAATTTATATTACTAAATTATGTTAGAGTTGATAAATTATATTATCACGTGCTTCTATCAGGAATAAATTATCATTATATTACTAAAAGTACCTGAAACAATATTAATCTTAAAGATGAGGAAAAGGTACTTAAAAAGTATGACAGCGACAAGAAATTTGTCAGGAACGATGACCACAGAGTCACTAAACCAAACAATATTTTCCAATCTCTAAATAACACAACACAGCCACAGGAGAAAAACTGAAAATCATCATAACGACAAAAACTATTGAATAACTGATAACACCATTTTGACAAAAAAATATAGAAATGAGGGAATGATGAGAGGATATTTTATACGCTTTTTGGGGTATTTTCACATAGTTTTTAGTAGGATCTAGCTACTTTTTAGTACATTTATTTTAGTTTTTATGCAAAAATCATATTTTTGGACTTTACTATGAGTTTGTGTGTTTTTCTGTGATTTCAGGTATTTTCTGGCTGAAATTGAAGGACCTGAGCAAAAATTTGATATAGAGGCTGAAAAAGGACTGCAGATGCTATTGGATTCTAACCTCCCTGCACTCGAAATATAATTTTTGGAGCTACAGAAGTCTAAATGGCGCACCCTCAATTGCATTGGAAACTAGACATTCAGGGCTTTCCAGAAATATATAATAGTCCATACTTTGCCCAAGTTTAGATGATGCAAACTGGCATTCAACGCCAGCTTTATGCCCTATTCTGGCATTAAACGCCAGAAACAAGTTACAATCCAGAGTTAAACGCCAAAAATAGGTTACAAACTGGCGTTTAACTCCAAGAATAGCCTATGAACGTGAAAGCTTCAATGCTCAGCCCCAACACACACCAAGTGGGCCCTAGAAGTGGATTTCTGCACAATCTATCTTAGTTTACTCATTTTCTGTAAACCTAGGTTACTAGTTGAGTATAAAACTACTTTTAGAGATTTATTTTGTACCTCATGAAATTTTCATGTTTTACATTATATCTCTATGGCATGAGTCTCTAAACTCCATTGTTGGGGGTGAGGAGCTATGCTGTGTCTCGATGGATTAATACAATTACTACTATTTTTCATTCAATCACGCTTGTTTCTATTCTAAGATATTCATTCGCACTTCAACATGATGAATGTGATGATCCGTGACACTCATCACCATTCTCAACCTATGAACGTGTGCCTGACAACCACTTCCGTTCTACCTTAGATTGAATGTGTATCTCTTGGGTTTCTAGTTCACGAGTTTGATTGCCTCTCCTTACAATATAGTATTCAAACACATGAGGCCAGAGTCTTTATGGTATAAGCTAGAATCAATTGGCAGCATTCCTGAGATCCGGAAAGTCTAAACCTTGCCTGTGGTATTCTGAGTAGGATCTGGGAAGGGATGACTGTGACGAGATTCAAACTCACAAACGTTGGGCGTAGTGACAGACGCAAAAGGATCACTGGATCCTATTCCAGCACAAGTGAGAACCGATAGATGATTAGCCATGTATATGGACCTTTTTCACTGAAAGGACGGATGGTAGCTATTGACAACGGTGATCCACCAACATACAGCTTGCCATGGAAAGAACCTTGCGTGCGTGAAGAAGAAGACAGTAAAAAATCAGAGATTCAGAAGACAGAGCATCTCCAAAACTCTAACCCATTCTCCATTACTGCATAACAAGTATTTATTTCATGCTCTTTTATTTTTCGCAATTAAAACCAAAACCGTTATTGATATCCTGACTAAGATTTACAAGATAACCATAGCCTGGTTCAAACCAACAATCTCCGTGGGATCGACCCTTATTCACGTAAGGTATTACTTGGACGACCCAGTGCACTTGCTGGTTAGTTGTGTTAGATTACAAAGTGTGATTGTAATTTTTGTGCACCAAGTTTTTGGCGCCGTTGCCGAGGATTGTTCGAGTTTGGACAACTGACGATTCATCTTGTTGCTTAGATTATGAAAAATTGTCTTTTGTTAGTTTAGAGTGTCTTTTATTCTCGCTTCAAAAATTTCATTTTTCTTTAGTTATTATTAATTTTTCTTTGAGTTTAGTTTCATGTTTTAAGTTTGGTGTCAATTGCATGTTTTTATTTTCCTTTAAATTTTCGAATTGCATGCTCTTGTTTGTTCTTCATATTTTCGAATTTTTGTTCATTGTTCTTTCTTGATATTCAAGCTGTTCTTGTTTATTTTTATTATTTGATCTTCAGTTTTTCTTGTTTTGTATCTGTCCTTGTTTTTCTTGTGATTTTCGAAAATTCCAAAAATATTTTTCAAGAAAATACTTTTTCTTTCATAATTCAGTTGGTTAGAGCGTTGGCTTATGTTTTCGGTATCTTCCTTTCAAAAGTAATTTTTCTTTGATTAAATCTTGTGTCAAATTTTAAGTTTGGTGTTCTCTTTTTAGTTTTACTTTAGTTTTCGAAAATCTTATTTTGGACTTCTAAAAATTTTAAGTTTGGTGTTCTTTCTTTATGTTCTTGAATTTTGAGTCTTTGAACTTTGCTCTTCGTGTTCTTGTGAATCTTCAAAGTGTTCTTGAGTCTTGTATGTGTTTTAATCTTAAAATTTTTAAGTTTGGTGTCCTTTGGTATTTCCCTCCAAAAATTTTCGAAAAACAAGGGTGCCAGATCTAAAAATTTTAAATCGTGTGTCTTTTGTGTGTTTTTCTCTTTCATTATAAAATTCAAAATTAAAAAAAAATATCTTCTCTAACTATTTTTAAGCAAAAATTTCGAAATTGTTGATAAAAATTCATATTTCAATTTTTAAAATTTCATATTATCATATCTTAGTTGTCAAGTTTTCAAAAAAATCATATCTTTTTCAAATCTTTTTTCTTATTTATTTTCTTACAAGTATCTTCAATTTTAAGACATATCTTTTTCAAATCTCTTTAATTAATTGAGTATTTTAGTTTCCAATTTTCTTTTATTTGTTTTTCTAATTTTTGAACTTACATTTAATTTTTCATTTATTCTATTTTATTTTCCTTTCAATTTCGGTATTCAAAAAAAATTAAATAAATAAAATTTTTATTTACAATCTACATCATCTCCCTTTCTCCATCATGGATCTAAGTGGAAATAAACAGTCCAGAAGGACTCTGGGGTCATATGCTAACCCCACTACTGCTTCATATGGGAGTAGTATCTGTATACCCTCCATCGGAGTCAATAGTTTTGAGTTGAACCCTCAGCTCATTATCATGGTGCAGCAAAATTGCCAATATTCCGGTCTTCCACAAGAAGAACCTATAGAGTTTCTGGCACAATTCTTACAAATTGCTAACACAGTACATGATAAGGAAGTAGATCAGGATGTCTATAGATTATTACTATTTCCATTTGTTGTAAAAGACCAAGCTAAGAGGTGGTTAAATAACTAACCTAAAACTAACATAAGAACATGGAAACAGTTGTCAGACAAATTCATGAATCAATATTTCCTTTCTAAGAGGATGACATAGCTAAGGCTGGACATCCAAGGCTTTAAACAAGAGGATGATGAATCCCTTTACAACGCCTGGGAGAGGTACAGAGAGATGCTAAGGAAATGCCCCTCTGAAATATTTTCAGAATGGGTGCAGTTAGACATCTTCTACTAAAGGCTTACAGAAAAAGCTCAGATATCTCTAGACCACTCAGCTGGTGGATCTATATACATGAGAAAGACAATTGAAGAGGCTCAAGAGCTCATTGATATAGTTGCTAGAAATCAGCATCTGTACTTAAGTAGTGAGTCCTCCATTAAAGAAGAGGCTAAGGCAGTATCCACTGAACTTAGTCCTCCAGAACAAGTTGCTGAAATCAATCAGCAATTATGTTATCTAACAGAACAGTTGGCAGAATTTAAAGAGATGTTACAAGACACTAAGGATGCTAACAAGAACATGGAAGCACAACTTGACCAGACAAGACAACAGTTATCAAACCAAATAACAGAAGAATTCCAAGCAGTTCAATTAAGGAGTGAAAAAACATTGAATACCTCAACTCAAAGCAACAGAAAGCCAAGAAAAGAACAAATAACAGAGGATGAGCAGACTGCTATCCAAAATCCCTCTGAGGACAGTAAGAGCCCAGAGAGGAATGATTCTGGCGTTCAAACACCAGGAAAGGGTGGGAATTTAGCGTTAAATGCCAACCCAGCCCCCAGTCCTGGCATTCAAACGCCAATGAGGGGTCAGACACCTGCAAGTGCTGATAATAACTCCCCCAAGAAGGCTTCTCAACCTACCTCTGTAGGAAATAAACCTGCAGCAACCAAGGTTGAAGAATACAAAGCTAAAATACCTTATCCTCAGAAACTCCACTAAGCGGAACAGGATAAACAATTTGCCTGCTTTGCAGACTATCTCAAGACTCTTGAAATCAAGATTCCGTTAGCAGAGGCACTTGAGCAAATACCCTCTTATGCTAAGTTCATGAAAGAGATCTTAAGTCATAAGGAGGATTGGAGAGAAACCGAAAAAGTTTTTCTCACTGAAGAATGCAGTGCAATCATTTTAAAGAGCTTACCAGAGAAGCTTAAAGATCCTGGAAGCTTTATGATACCATGCACATTAGAGGGCGCTTGTACCAAGATAGCTTTATGCGATCTTGGGGCAAATATCAACCTAATCCATCCATCCACTATCAGAAAGCTTGGCTTGACTGAAGAGATCAAACCAACCCGGATCTATCTTCAACTTGCTGATGGCTCCATTAAATACCCATCAGGCATGATTAAGGACATGATTGTCACAGTTGGGTCATTTGCCTTTCCCACTGACTTTGTAGTGCTGGAGATGGAGGAGCATAAGAATGTAACTCTCATTCTAGGAAGACCTTTTCTAGCAACTAGACGAACCCTCATTGATGTCCAAAAAGGGAAAGTAACCCTGAGAGTCAATGAGAATGAGTTTAGGCTCAATGCTGTTGAAGCAATGAAGCATCTAGACACATCAAAAGACTGCATGAGCGTTGACTTTATTGACTCCCTGGTAGAGGAGATCAATATGGCTGAGAGTCTCGAATCAGAGCTAGATGACATCTTTGAAGATGTTCAACCTGATATGGAAGAACCAGAGGAAATAAAAGAACCTCTGAAAACTCTTCAGGAAGAGGAAAAACCTCCTAAACCCGAGCTCAAACCACTACCACCATCCCTGAAATATGCATTTCTGGGAGAAGGTGACACTTTTCCTGTAATCATAAGCTCAACTTTAAAGCCACAGGAAGAGAAAGCACTAATTCAGGTGCTAAGAACACACAAGACAGCTCTTGGGTGGCCCATAAGTGACCTTAAGGGCATTAGCCCAGCCGGATGCATGCACAAGATCCTACTGGAGGATAATGCCAAGCCAGTGGTTCAACCACAAAGGTGGCTGAATCCATCCATGAAGGAGGTGGTGCAGAAAGAGGTCACTAAATTACTAGAGACTAGGATTATTCCATTTCTGATAGCCCCTGGTTAAGCCCTGTCCAAGTTGTACCCAAAAAGGGAAGCATGATAGTGGTTCATAATGAAAAGAATGAACTAGTTCCTACAAGAACAGTTACAGGGTGGCGTATGTGTATTGACTACAGAAGACTCAATACAGTCACCAGAAAGGATCATTTTCCTTTACCATTCATAGACCAAATGCTAGAAAAACTAGCAGGTCATAACTATTACTTCTTTTTAGATGGCTATTCAAGCTACAACCAAATTACAGTAGATCTCCAAGATCAAGAGAAAACAGTATTCACATGTCCTTCTGGAATATTTGCCTACAGAAGAATGCCATTTGGTTTGTGTAATGCACCTGCAACCTTTCAGAGATTTATGCTCTCTATTTTCTTTGATATGGTGGAAAAATTTCTGGAGATCTTCATGGATGACTTTTCAGTATTTGAAGACTCATTCAGCTCCGGTCTTGACCATCTAGCACTTGTTCTGAAAAGGTGCGAAGAGACCAACCTGGTTTTAAATTAGGAGAAATGTCACTTTATGGTGACTGAAGGAATTGTCCTTAGGCACAAAATTTCAAACAAGGGGATAGAGGTCGATCAATCTAAGGTAGAGGTAATTGAAAAACTACCACCACCTACCAATGTTAAAGCAATCAGAAGCTTTCTGGGACATGCAGGATTCTATAGGAGGTTTATAAAGGATTTTTCAAAAATTGCAAAACACCTAAGTAACCTGCTAGCTGCTGACACGCCATTTATCTTTGACTCAGAGTGTCTGCAGACCTAATGTGTGATTTCTACACCGGACTGGACATTACCATTTGAACTAATGTGTGATGCCAGTGACCATGCTATTGGTGTAGTATTGGGACAGAGGCATGACAAGCTTCTGCACGTCATTTACTATGCCAGCAATGTTCTAAATGACGCGCAGAAAAATTACACAACCATAGAGAAGGAATTGCTTGCAGTGGTTTATGCCATTGACAAGTTCAGATCCTATTTGGTAGGATCAAAAGTGATTGTGTACACTGACCATGCTGCTCTTAAATATCTACTTACAAAGCAAGATTCAAAACCGAGGCTCATAAGATAGGTGTTTGGTGCATGAAATTGTGATCATCAATGGTGCCATCAACATGGTACGCTCAATTGCAATCTCAACTCTTTATCACAACTTCGCACAACTAACCAGCAAGTGCACTGGGTCATCCAAGTAATAAACCTTACGCGAGTAAGGGTCGATCCCACGGAGATTGTTGGTATGAAGCAAGCTATGGTCATCTTGTAAATCTCAGTCAGGCGGATTCAAATGGTTATGGAGGATTAATGATTAAAAGATAAATAAAACATAAAATAAAGATAGAGATACTTATGTAATTCATTGGTGAGAATTTCAGATAAGCGTATGGAGATGCTTTGTCCCTTCCGTCTCTCTGCTTTCCTACTGTCTTCATCCAATCCTTCTTACTCCTTTCCATGGCAAGCTGTATGTTGGGCATCACCATTGTCAGTGGCTACAGTCCCGTCCTCTCAGTGAAAATGTTCAACGCGCTCTGTCATAGCACGGCTATTCATCTGTCGGTTCTCGATTATGTCGGAATAGAATCCAGTGATTCTTTTGTGTCTGTCACTAACGCCCTACAATCGCGAGTTTGAAGCTCGTTACTGTCATTCAATCCTTGAATCCTACTCAGAATACCACAGACAAGGTTTAGACCTTCCGGATTCTCAAGAATGCCGCCATCAATTCTAGCTTATACCACGAAGATTCTGATTAAGGAATCCAAGAGATATCCACTCAATCTAAGGTAGAACGGAGGTGGTTGTC
This sequence comes from Arachis hypogaea, assembly GCF_003086295.3. Lineage (NCBI taxonomy): Eukaryota > Viridiplantae > Streptophyta > Magnoliopsida > Fabales > Fabaceae > Arachis > Arachis hypogaea. The sequence goes on from NC_092036.1 coordinate 56,215,926, forward strand.
AGGCACACGTTCATAGGTGAGAATGATGATGAGTGTCACGGATCATCACATTCATCAAGTTGAGGAACAAGTGATATCTTAGAACAAGAATAAGCTGAATTGAATAGAAGAACAATAGTAATTGCATTAATACTCGAGGTACAGCAGAGCTCCACACCTTTGAAAATATATAAGAACAAGGTCTAGGCATGGCCGAGAGGCCAGCCCCCATGATCTAAGAACTAGACGTCCAAAGATAGCTACCAAGATGAAAATACAATAGCAAAAGGTCCTATTTATAGAGAACTAGTAGCTTAGGGTTTACAAAAATGAGTAAATGACGTAAAAATCCACTTCTGGGTGCACTTGATGTGTGCTTGGGCTGAGCATTGAAGCTTCTATGTGTAGAGACTTCTCTTGGAGTTAAACGCCAGCTTTTGTGCCAATTTGGGCGTTTAACTCCCATTTCTGTGCCAGTTCCGGCGTTAAACGCTGGGAATTCTTGAGCTGATTTGGAACACCGATTTGGGCCATCAAATATCGGGAAAAGTATGGACTATTATATATTGCTGGAAAGCCCAGAATGTCTACTTTCCAACGCAATTCAGAGCGCACCAATTGGGATTCTGCAGCTCTAGAAAATTCACTTCGAGTGCAGGGAGGTCAGAATCCAACAGCATTTGCAGCCAGAAAATACCTGAAATCACAGAAAAACACACAAACTCATAGTAAAGTCAAGAAAAGTGAATTTTAAATAAAAACTAATAAAAATATAATAAAACCTAACTAAAACATACTAAAAACATACTAAAAATAATGCCAAAAAGCGTATAAATTATCCGCTCATCACAACACCAAACTTAAATTGTTGCCTGTCCCCAAGGAACTGAAAATCAAATAGGATAAAAAGAAGAGAATATACAATGAATTCCAAAAACATCTATGAAGATCAGTATTAATTAGATGAGCGAGGCTTTTAGTTTTTTGCCTCTGAACAGTTTTGGCATCTCACTTTATCCTTTGGAGTTCAGAATGATTGACTTCTATAGGAACTCAGAATCCAGATAGTGTTATTGATTCTCTTAGTTAAGTATGATGATTCTTGAACACAGCTACTTTATGAGTCTTGGCCGTGGCCCAAAGCACTCTGTTTTCCAGTATTACCACCGGATACATCCATGCCACAGACACATAAATGGGTGAACCTTTTCAGATTGTGACTCAGCTTTGCTAGAGTCCCCAATTAGAGGTGTCCAGGGTTCTTAAGCACACTCTTTTTGCTTTGGATCACGACTTTAACCGCTCAGTCTCAAGTTTTCACTTGACACCTTCACGCCACAAGCACATGGTTAGGGACAGCTTGGTTCAGCCACTTAGGCCAGGATATTATTCCTGTAGGTCCTCTTATCCACTGATGCTCAAAGCCTTGGATCCTTTTTATTTTTACCCTTGCCTTTTGGTTTAAAGGGCTATTGACTTTTTCTTTCTCTCTTTTTTTTTGAAATTCACTGCTTTTTCTTGCTTCAAGAATCATTTTTATGATTTTTCAGATCCTCAGTAACATGTCTCCTTTTTCATCATTCTTTCAAGAGCCAACAATTTTAACATTCATGAACAACAAATTCAAAAGACATATGCACTGGTCAAGCATACATTCAGAAGTCAAAAGTATTGCCACCACATCAAAATAATTAATCTGTTATAAAATTTAAAATTCATGCAATTCTTCTCTTTTTCAATTAAGAACATTTTTCATTTAAGAAGGTGATGGATTCATAGGACATTCATAACTTTAAGGCATAGACACTAAGACACTAATGATTATAAGACACAAACATAAATAAAACATAAAGCATAATTTTTGAAAAACAGAAAAATAAAGAACAAGGAGACTAAAGAACGGGTCCACCTTAGTGATGGCGGCTTGTTCTTCCTCTTGAAGATCTTATGGAGTGCTTGAGCTCTTCAATGTCTCTTCCTTGTATTTGTTGCTCCTCTCTCATGATTCTTTGATCTTCTTTAATTTCATGGAGGAGGATGGAATGTTCTTGGTGCTCCACCCTTAGTTGTCCCATGTTGGAACTCAATTCTCATAGGGAGGTGTTGATTTGCTCCCAATAGTTTTGTGGAGGAAAGTGCATCCCTTGAGGCATCTCAGGGATTTCATGATGAGGAATATCCTCATGTCCATGAGTGAGGTCTCTTGTTTGCTCCATCCTCTTCTTAGTGATGGGCTTGTCCTCATCAATGAGGATGTCTCCCTCTATGTTAATTCCAACTGAATTACAGAGGTGACAAATGAGATGAGGGAAGGCTAACCTTGCCAAGGTATAGGACTTGGCCGCCACCTTATAAAGTTCTTAGGATATAACCTCATGAACTTCTACTTCCTCTCCAATCATGATGCTATGAATCATGATAGACCGGTCTATAGTAACTTCGGACCGGTTGCTAGTGGGAATGATTGAGCGTTGGATAAACTCCAACCATCCCCTAGCCATGGGCTTGAGGTCATGTCTTCTCAGTTGAACCGGCTGCCCTCTAGAATCTCTCTTCCATTGAGCGCCCTCTTCACAAATGTCTATGAGGACTTGGTCCAACCTTTGATCAAAGTTGACCCTTCTAGTGTATGGGTGTTCATCTCCTTGCATCATGGGCAAGTTGAATACCAACCTTACATTTTCCGGACTAAATTCTAAGCATTTCCCCCGAACCATTGTAAGCCAATTCTTTAGGTCCGGGTTCACACTTTGATCATGGTTCTTGGTGATCCATGCATTGGCATAGAACTCTTGAACCATTAAGATTCCGACTTGTTGAATGGCGTTGGAAAGAACTTCCCAACCTCTTCTTTGGATCCCATGTCGGATCTCCGGATATTCACTCTTTTTGAGTTTGAAAGAGACCTCGGGGATCACCTTCTTAATGGCCACAACTTCACAGAAGTGGTCTTGATGCACCCTTGAGATGAATCTCTCCATCTCCCATGACTCGGAGGTGGAAGCTTTTGCCTTCCCTTTCCTCTTTCTAGAGGTTTCTCCGGCCTTAGATGCCATAAATGGTTATGTAAAAACAAAAAGCAACACTTTTACCACACCAAACTTAGAAGGTTTGCTCGTCCTCGAGCAAAAGAAGAAAGAAAGGAGTAGAAGAAGAAGAAAATGGAGGAGATGGAGAGGGCTTTGTGGTTCGGCCAAGGGGGAGAAGTAGTGTTTAGGTTGTGTGATAATGAAGGAGTGAAGAAGGTTTTATATAGGGGTGGAGAGGGGGGTAGGGTTCGGCCATTATGGGTGGGTTTGGGAGGAAAAGTGGTTTGAATTTGGATGGTGAGGTAGGTGGGGTTTTATGAAGGATGGATGTGAGTGGTGAAGAGAATGGTAGGATTTGATAGGTGAGGGGTTTTGGGGAAGAGGTGTTGAGGTGATTGGTGAATGGGTGAAGAAGAAAGAGTGTGGTGGGGTAGGTGGGGATCCTGTGGGGTCCACAGATCCTGAAGTGTCAAGGATAGCTCATCCCTGCACCAAGTGGCGTGCAAAAACGCCCTTTCTGCCAATCCTGGCGTTAAACGCCGGACTGCTGCCCCTTTCTGGCGTTTAACGCGAGCTTCTTGCCCATTCCTGGCGTTAAACGCCAGTCTGGTGCCCCTTTCTGGCGTTAAACGCCCAGAATGGTGCCAGACTGGGCGTTAAATGCCCATTTGCTGCCCTTACTGGCGTTTAAACGCCAGCAAGTTTTTCCTTCAGGGTGTGCTGTTTTTCATTCTGTTTTTGCTTTTTCAATTGATTTTGTGACTTCACATGATCATCAACCTACAGATAACATAAAATAACAAAGGAAGATAAATAAATATAACATTGGCTTGCCTCCCAACATGCGCTTCTTTAATGTCAGTAGCTTGACAGTGGGCTCTCATGGAGCCTCACAGATGTTCAGAGCAATGTTGGAACCTCCCAACACCAAACTTAGAGTTTGAATGTGGGGGTTCAACACCAAAGTTAGAATTTGGTTGTGGCCTCCCAACACCAAACTTAGAGTTTGACTGTGGGGGCTCTGTTTGACTCTGTTTTGAGAGAAGCTCTTCATGCTTCCTCTCCATGGTTAGAGAGGGATATCCTTGAGCCTTAAACACAAGGGATTCTTAATTCACTTGAATGATCAATTCATCTCTGTCAACATCAATCACAGCCTTTGCTGTGGCTAGGAATGGTCTACCAAGGATGATGGATTCATCCATGCACTTCCCAGTCTCTAGGACTATGAAATCAGCAAGGATGTAATGGTCTTCAATCTTTACCAGAACATCCTCTACTAGTCCATAAGCTTGTTTTCTTGAATTGTCCGCCATATCTAGTGAGATTCTTACAGCTTGTACCTCAAAGATCCCTAGCTTCTCCATTACAGAGAGAGGCATGAGGTTTATGCTTGACCCTAGGTCACATAGAGCCTTCTTGAAGGTCATGGTGCCTATTGTACAAGGTATTGAGAACTTCCCAGGGTCTTGTCTCTTTTGAGGTAATCTCTGCCTTGTCAAGTCATCTAGTTCTTTGGTGAGCAAAGAAGGTTCATCCTCCCAAGTCTCATTACCAAATAACTTGTCATTTCGTTCCATGATTGCTCCAAGGTACTTAGCAACTTGCTCTTCAGTGACATCTTCGTCCTCTTCAGAGGAAGAATACTCATCAGAGCTCATGAATGGCAGAAGTAAATCCAATGGAATCTCTATGGTCTCAGTGTGAGCCTCAGATTCCCATGGTTCCTCATTAGGGAACTCATTGGAGGCCAGTGGACGTCCATTGAGGTCTTCCTCAGTGGCGATCACTGCCTCTTTCTCCTCTCCAAATTCGGCCATGTTTATGGCCTTACACTCTCCTTTTGGATTCTCTTCTGTATTGCTTGGAAGAGTACTAGGAGGGAGTTCAGTAACTTTCTTACTCAACTGACCTACTTGTTCCTCCAAATTTCTAATGGAGGACCTTGTTTCAGTCATGAAACTTTGAGTGGTTTTAATTAGATCAGAGACTATAGTTGCTAAGTCAGAGGAGTTCTGCTTAGAATTCTCTATCTATTGCTGAGAAGATGATGGAAAAGGCTTGCCATTGCTAAACCTGTTTCTTCCACCATTATTATTGTTGAAACCTTGTTGAGGTCTCTGTTGATCCTTCCATGAGAGATTTGGATGATTTCTCCATGAAGGATTATAGGTGTTTCCATAGGGTTCTCCCATGTAATTCACCTCTTCCATTGATGGGTTCTCAGGATCATAAGCTTCTTCTTCAGATGAAGCATCCTTAGTACTGCCTGGTGCAGCTTGCATTCCAGACAGACTTTGAGAAATCATATTGACTTGCTGAGTCAATATTTTGTTCTGAGCGAATATGGCATTCAGAGTATCAATCTCAAGAACTCATTTCTTCTGATTCGTCCCATTGTTCACAGGATTCCTTTCAGAAGTGTACATGAATTGGTTATTTTCAACCATTTCAATGAGTTCTTGAGCTTTTGCATGCATCTTCTTCAGATAAAAAGATCCTCTAGCAGAGCTATCCAATGACATCTTGGACAGTTCAGACAGACCATCATAGAAGATACATATGATGCTCCATTCAGAAAGCATGTCAGAAGGACACTTTTTGATCAATTGTTTGTATCTTTCCCAAGCTTCATAGAGGGATTCACCTTCCTTCTGTCTAAAGGTTTAGACTTCCACTCTAAGCTTACTCAATTTTTGAGGTGGAAAGAACTTTGCCAAGAAGGCATTGACTAGCTTTTCCCAAGAGTTCAGGCTTTTTTTAGGTTGTGAGTCCAACCATATCCTAGCTCTGTCTCTTACAGCAAAAGGGAATAGCATAAGTCTGTAGACCTCAGGGTCAACCCCATTGGTCTTAACAGTGTCACAGATTTGCAAGAATTCAGCTAAAAACTGATGAGGATCTTCCAATGGAAGTCCATGGAACTTGCAATTCTGTTGCATTAGAGAAACTAATTGAGGCTTAAGCTCAAAGTTGTTTGCTTCAATGGCATGGATAGAGATGCTTCTCCCATAGTAGTCGGGAGTAGGTGCAGTAAAGTCACCAAGCACTTTCCTTGCATTGTTGACATTGTTGTTGTTTTCGGCTGCCATGTCTTCTTCTTGTTTGAAGATTTCTGTTAGGTCCTCTACAGAAAGTAGTGCTTTAGCTTCTCTTAGCTTTCGCTTCAAGGTCCTTTCAGGTTCAGGGTCAGCCTCAACAAGAATGCTTTTGTCTTTGTTCCTACTCATATGAAAGAGAAAAGGACAAGAAAGTATGGAGTCCTCTATGTCACAGTATAGAGATTCCTTGAGGTGTCAGAGGAAAAGAAGAATAGAAGGAGGAGGTAGAAGAAGAAGAAGTCGAACTTATCAAGAGAGATAGAGTTCGAATTGTTGATAGTGGAGGAGTGTTAGTCCATAAATAGAAGGATGTGAGAAGAGGGGAAGGATTTTTGAAATTAAAGTAAAAGATTTTAAAACAATTAAAAGAAATTTTGAAATTTTGATTGATGATTTTCGAAAACTAAGATTGAGAAAGAAATAAAGTGATTTTTGAAAAAGATTTTGAAATTAGAAATCAAAAAGATATGATTGAAAACTATTTTGAAAAAGATGTGATTAAGAAGATATGATTGAAAAGATATGATTTTAAAAAGATATGATTGAAAAACAATTAAAAAGATTTGATTTTGAAAAAATATGGAAACTTGAAAAAAAATTGAATTAAAAACAAAATCTTCCCTCTTGTGCCATCCTGGCGTTAAACGCCCAGAATGGTATCCATTCTGGCGTTTAACGCCCAAAATGCTACCCTTTTGGGCGTTGAACGCCCAGCCAGGTACCCTGGCTGGCGTTTAAACGCCAGTTTTTCTTCCTCACTAGGCGTTTTGAATGCCCAGCTTTTTCTGTGTAATTCCTCTGCTGCATGTTCTGAATCTTCAATTCTATATATTATTGACTTCAAAAGACACAAATTAAAAATTTTATTGAATTTTTAATGATGAGGAATAATCAAAATGCAACTAAAATCAAATAAACAATACATGCAAGACACCAAACTTAGAAGTTTGTATACTATTGACACTAACAAATTAAGAATGCATATGAGAAACAACAAAACACTCAAGACAAGAGAATTTAAAGATCAGAGCAAGGAAATCATCAAGAACAACTTGAAGATCAGTGAAGAACATAATGCATGTAATTTTTGAAAATTAGAAGAATGAAGACATGCAAATGACACCAAACTTAAAATTAGACACTAGACTCAAACAAGAAACATAAAAATATTTTTGATTTTAAGATTATATAATTTTTTTGGATTTTTTCGAAAATTGAGTGGAAAAGAAAATAAGAATATCAAAATTCTTAATAAGAATTTCCAGGAATCATGCAATGTTAGTCTAAAGATTTAGTCTAAAAAGATTAGACATGGCTAGCCAAGCTTCAGCAGGACATTACATTCAAGAGCTAAATTGATGAGAATCAATCAGCTTTTGTGATGATAAGAACATCACCTTGAAACTCTAGAATTCATTCTTAAGAACTCTGAAGAAAAATACCTAATCTAAGCAACAAGATGAACCGTCAGTTGTCCAAAGTCTAACAATCCCCAGCAACGGCACCAAAAACTTGGTGCACGAAATTGTGATCATCAATGGTGCCATCAACATGGTACGCTCAATTGCAATCTCAACTCTTTATCATAACTTCGCACAACTAACCAGCAAGTGCACTGGGTCGTCCAAGTAATAAACCTTACGCGAGTAAGGGTCGATCCCACGGAGATTGTTGGTATGAAGTAAGCTATGGTCATCTTGTAAATCTCAGTCAGGCAGATTCAAATGGATATGGAGGATTAATGATTAAAAGATAAATAAAACATAAAATAAAGATAGAGATACTTATGTAATTCAGATAAGCGTATGGAGATGCTTTGTCCCTTCCGTCTCTCTGCTTTCCTACTATCTTCATCCAATCCTTCTTACACCTTTCCATGGCAAGCTGTATGTTGGGCATCACTGTTGTCAGTGACTACAGTCCCGTCCTCTCAATAAAAATGTTCAACGCGCTCTGTCACAGCACGGCTATTCATCTGTCGGTTCTCGATCATGTCGGAATAGAATCCAGTGATTCTTTTGCGTCTGTCACTAATGCCCCACAATCGCGAGTTTGAAGCTCGTCACAGTCATTCAATCCTTGAATCCTACTCAGAATACCACAGACAAGGTTTAGACCTTCCGGATTCTCAAGAATGCCACCATCAATTCTAGCTTATACCACGAAGATTCTGATTAAGGAATCCAAGAGATATCCACTCAATCTAAAGTAGAACGGAGGTGGTTGTCAGGCACACGTTCATAGGTGAAAATTATGATGAGTGTCACGGATCATCACATTCATCAAGTTGAGGAACAAGTGATATCTTAGAACAAGAATAAGCTGAATTCAATAGAAGAACAATAGTAATTGCATTATACTCGAGGTACAGCAGAGCTCCACACCTTAATCTATGGTGTGTAGAAACTCCACCGTTGAAAATACATAAGAACAAGGTCTAGGCATGGCCGAGAGGCCAGCCCCCATGATCTAAGAACTAGACGTCCAAAGATAGCTACCAAGATGAAAATACAATAGCAAAAGGTCCTATTTATAGAGAACTAGTATCCTAGGGTTTACAAAAATGAGTAAATGATGTAAAAATCAACTTCCGGGCCCACTTGGTGTGTGCTTGTGCTGAGCATTGAAGCTTCTATGTGTAGAGACTTTTCTTGGACTTAAACGCCAGCTTTTGTGCCAGTTTGGGCGTTTAACTACCATTTCTGTGCCAGTTCCGGCATTAAACGCCAGGAATTCTTGAGCTGATTTGAAACGCCGATTTGGGCCATCAAATCTCGGGCAAAGTATAAACTATTATATATTTCTGGAAAGCCCAGGATGTCTACTTTCCAACGCAATTAAGAGCGTGCCAGTTTGGCTTCTGTAGCTCCAGAAAATCCACTTCGAGTGTAGAGAGGTCAGAATCCAACAGCATCTGCAGTCCTTTTCAGCCTCTGAATCAGATTTTTGCTCAGGTCCCTCAATTTCTGCCAGAAAATACCTGAAATCATAGAAAAACACACAAACTCATGTTAAAGTCCAGAAAAGTAAATTTTAAATAAAAACTAATAAAAATATAATAAAAACTAACTAAAACATACTAAAAACATACTAAAAATAATGCCAAAAAGCGTATAAATTATCCGCTCATCAGTGTTGCTTCTACAAGAGTTTGATATAGAAATAAGAGACAGAAAAAGGTACAGAGAATCAAGTAGCAGATCACCTGTCCTGGATAGAACCAGTAGAAGGGATGTCTATACCCCTCACTGAGATCTCTGAAACCTTTCTGGATGAGCAACTCTTTGCCATTCAGGAGGTGCCATGGTTTGCAGACATCGCAAACTATAAAGCTGCAAGATTCATTCCAAAGGAGTTCAGCAAGCAGCAAAAGAAAAAAGTACTTTCTGATGCGAAATACTACTTGTGGGATGAACCATATCTCTTTAAGAGATGCATAGACGGACTAATCCATAGGTGCGTGCCTAGAGAAGAGGTGCAGAAGATCCTATGGCATTGCCATGGATTAGAACATGGAGGACATTTCAAAGGTGAGCAAACAGCCACTAAAGTCCTCCAATGTGGGTTCTACTGGCCTACAATCTATAGAGACTCCCAAGAGATTGTACGTAACTATGATAGTTGCCAGCGAGCTGGTAATCTGCCTCATGGTTACGCCATGCCTCAACAAGGGATCTTAGAGATTGAGTTGTTTGATGTATGGGGTATTGACTTCATGGGGCCTTTCCCACCATCATACTCAAACACTTACATTCTGGTGGTAGTAGACTATGTATCTAAATGGGTGGAGGCAATTGCAACACCCACTAACGATACTAAGACAGTACTGAAGTTTTTCCAGAAACATATCTTTAGTAGATTTGGTGTTCCTATAGCTCTAATCAGTGATGGAGGCACTCATTTCTGCAATAAATAGCTTTATACTGCCATGATCCGATATGGAATTAGCCACAAGGTGGCAACTCCAAATCATCCACAGACCAATGGGCAGGCTAAAGTCTCTAATAGAGAACTAAAAAGAATCCTGGAATGGACTGTAATAGCTCATAGAAAGGATTGGGCAAAGAGCTTGGATGATGCTCTATGGGCATACAAAACAGCATTCAAGACTCCTATAGGAACCTCTCCATACCAGCTTGTGTATGGGAAGGCCTGTCACCTGCTTGTGGAACTAGAGCATAAAGCCTACTGGGCAACCAGATTCCTAAACCTTGATGCCAAATTAGCTGGAGAAAAAGATTACTCTAGCTGAATAAGCTAGAGAAATTCAGACTCAATGCTTTTGAAAATGCCAAAATTTACAAGGAGAAAGCAAAGAGATGGCATGATAAGAACTTGTGATCCAGAGTCTTTGAGCCAGGACAAAAGGTTCTGCTGTTTAACTCTAGGCTTAAACTATTCCCTGGGAAACTAAAATCCTGGTAGAGAGGACCATATGTGATTACAGGCGTGTCACCATATGGATATGTAGAGCTTCAGGATATTGATTCTGACAAAAAGTTCAATGTTAATGGACAGAGAGTCAAACATTATCTTGAAAGCAATTTTGAGCAAGAATGCTTAAAACTGAGACTAGATTAAAGCTCAGTAAGGTCCAGCTAAAGACAATAAAGAAGCGCTTGCTGGGAGGCAACTCAGCCATTACTGTAGTTTATTTGTTATTTAAATAATAATATAGGAGTTTAATAAATTATCATCAGAACTAACTCTCATTTACAGGAGTTCACAGAGTTACAGAAGGATTCAGAGCAGAGAGCAGAGAAAAGAAGCTCACTGGCACGAAAACGCCAGTAAGAGGCACTTTTGGGCGTTAACCATTATGGCGTTTAACGCCAGTAAGGATATCTTTCTGGGCGTTAAACGCAAGAATGGGTGCCATTCTGGGCATTTAGCGCCAGAACTGCAGCATCCTGGGCGTTTTGAAAAATGCCTAGTGATAAAGACTTTCTGGCGTTTAACGCCCAAAACAAGCAGCGTTTGGGCGTTTAACGCCAGAAATGTAGAGGGGAGGTGATTTTGTTTTCCAACCCAATTTTTTTATTTTTTATGTTTTCATCCATAATTTCTTGCATAAACATATTTCAAATCCTCATCTTTCAATTTCAAAATTCAAAAAAAAATAACTCTTAATCCTAAAAATCTTTTCTTCTTTTCTAATCTTTTTCAAAATGCATATATCTTTTTAATTTCTTTTCAAATCTTTTTCAAAAATTCATATATCTTTCTAATATCTTTTCAAATCTTTTTTCAACTCATCATACTATCTTTTCAAATTTAGATTTATCTTTTTCAAAACTCTCTCCTATCTTTTCAATTTTAAAATTACATCTTTTGCATATCATAATTATCTTTTTACAAATCATATATTCTGTCATATCTTTTTCAAAAAATTTTGAACCCACCCCTTCCTTTTAAATTAACATTCGGCCACCCCCTCTCCTCCACAGTTCAAATTTGGCTCTCCTCCTTCTCCTCTCCTTTCCTTTCTTTTGCTTGAGGATAAGTAAACCTCTATGTTTGGTGTGTTTTGCGTGATCACTGAGCTAAGACTCACTAAAATCATGGCTCCTAAGGGAAAACAAACTACTTCAAGAGGCAAGAAAGAGAATAATCCAAAATCACTTTGGAATCAAGAGAGGTTCTTAACCAAGGAACATTCGGACCATTACCACAAAATAATTGGTCTAAGGTCAGTAATCCCAAAAGTTAAATTCTATCTGAAAGAAGACGAATATCCAGAGATCCAAGAGCAGATTCGAAACAGAGGCTGGGAAATTCTAGCTAATCCTAAGACAAAGGTAGGTAGAAACATGGTTCAGGAATTCTACTCAAATCTGTGGCAAACAGAGAGGCAGAGAATGATTGGAACCACTTTCTATACCTTTCAAACCATGGTCAGGGGGAAGATTATTTACTTCCACCTTGACAAAATAAGCGAGGTCTTCAAGCTGCCTCAACTACAAGATGATCCGGAATCCTTTAATAGGAGAATGGTGTGTGATGATAAGCGCTTAGACCAAATTCTAGAGGACATATGCATCCCTGGAGCCAAGTGGATAACCAGTACAAAAGGTGTTCCAAACTAACTCAAGAGAGGGGGATCTCAAACCAGTTGCTAGGGGCTGGCTGGATTTTATTGGGCGTTCCATACTATCTACCAGCAACCGCTCCAAAGTCACTATCAAGAGAGCAGTGATGATCCATTGTATTATGCAAGGAAACAAAGTGGAGATTCATCATCTGATTTCTTGTGACTCTACACAATTACAAATAAGAACTCCAAGGATGCCAAATTGGCTTACCCAAACTTGATTTTTCTGCTATGTAAAGAGGCTGGGGTGAAGATGGGAGTAGATGAGTTTATCCCAGTTGAACATCCAATCACCAAGAAGTCAATGGAGGGACAACAAGTACAAGAAAACTCCATCAAAAGGAGGGTGTAGTAGTTCCTCCCAGAAATCCCTCAGATTGACTATTGGACCCGCCTAGAAGCATCTGTCACCAAGCTGCAAGAAACTATGGATCAACTTAAGGAAGAACAGCAGAATTAAAATAGTATGATCTGTAAACTGCTTAAGGAACAGGAGAAGCAAGGGCGTGAACTACAGGAGCTGAAGTGCTAGAAGCTTTCTCTTGAAGGTCCAGACAACCCACAAATTGAAGGAGCATCCATCTTCTAAAATAAAGGTTGTTGAGTCCTAATCTTAATTCTGTGATAACTTCTGCTATTAAAAATCTATCTTAGAAGTCATATGAGTAGTAGTAATTAGTATTTTTATTTTTTTTATCATCTCTAAGTAAGCTATAATTTATTTTTCTCATCATCATTAGACATGAATAAATAGTAGATATTTTTAAAATAAAGAGGCAATTTTTTTTCGAGTTCTTAATAAGAAAAATTCAAATTATTTATATGTGGTGGCAACACTTTTTGTCTTCTAAATGAATGCTTAAACAGTGCATATTTTTTATCTTGTTGTTTATGAATGTTAAAACTGTTGGCTCTTGAAAGAATGATGAAAAAGAGAAATGTTATTGATAATATGAAAAATCATAAAATTGATTCTTGAAGCAAGAAAAAGCAGTGAAAAAAATGGCAAAAAAAAAAGAAAAGAAAAAGAAAAAGCCAATAACCCTTAAAACCAAAAGGCAATGGTAAAAAGGATCCAAGGCTTTGAGCATCAATGGATAGGAGGGCCTAAAGGAATAAAATCCTGGCCTAAGCGGCTGAACCTAGCTCTCCCTAACCATGTGCTTGTGGCATGCAGGTCCAAGTGAAAAAGCTTGAGACTAAGTGGTTAAAGTCGTGATCCAAAAGAGTGTGCTTAAGAACTCTGGACACCTATAATTGGGGACTTTAGCAAAGTTGAGTCACAATCTGAAAAGGTTCACCCAGTTATGTGTCTGTGACATTTATGTATCCGGTGGTAATACTGGAGGACAAAGTGCTTAGGGCCACGGCCAAGAATCATAAAGTAGTTGAGTTCAAGAATCAACATACCAAACTAGGAGAATCAATAACACTATCTGAATTCTGAGTTCCTATGGATGCCAATCATTCTAAACTTCAAGGGATGAAGTGAGATGCCAAAACTGTTCAGAAGCAAAAAGCTACTAGTCCCGCTCATCTAATTAGAATTGAGCTTCATGTAAAACTCTGAGATTGCCTCTTGATCTTCATGCTATCTTATTTTATTTATCTAGTTGCTTGGGGACAAGCAACAGTTTAAGTTTGGTATTGTGATGAGCGGATATTTTATATGCTTTTTGGGGGGTGTTTTCACATAGTTTTAAGTAGGATCTAGCTACTTTTTAGTACATTTTTATTAGTTTTTATGCAAAAATCACATTTCTGGACTTTACTATAAATTTGTGTGTTTTTCTGTGATTTCAGGTATTTTCTGGCTGAAATTGAGGGACCTCAGCAAAAATCTTATTTAGAGGCTGAAAAAGGACAGCAAATGCTGTTGGATTCTAACCTCCCTACACTCGAAATGAAATTTTTGGAGCTACAGAAGTTCAAATGGCGCGCTCTCAATTGCGTTGGAAAGTAGACATCCAGGGCTTTCCAGAAATATATAATAGTTTATATTTTGCCCAAGTTTAGACGACCCAAACTGGCGTTCAACGCCAGCTTTCTGCCCTATTCTGGCGTTAAATGCCAGAAACAAGTTACAATACAGAGTTAAATTCCAAAAATAGGTTACAAACTGGCGTTTAACTCCAAGAATAGCCTATGCACGTGAAAGCTTCAATGCTCAGCCCCAGCACACACCAAGTGGCCCCAAAAGTGGATTTCTGCACTATCTATCTTAGTTTACTCATTTTCTGTAAACCTAGGTTACTAGTTGAGTATAAAAACTACTTTTAGAGATTTATTTTGTACCTCATAACATTTTCACATTTTACATTGTATCTCTACGGCATAAGTCTCTAAACTCCATTGTTGGTGGTGAGGAGCTCTGCTGTGTCTCAATGGATTAATACAATTACTACTGTTTTTCATTCAATCACGCTTGTTTCTATTCTAAGATATTCATTCGCACTTCAATATGATGAATGTGATGATCCGTGACACTCGTCACCATTCTCAACCTATGAACGCATGCCTGACAACCACTTCCGTTCAACCTTAGATTGAATGTGTATCTCTTGGATTTCTGGTTCACGAGTTTGATTGCCTCTCCTGACAACAGAGCATTCAAACCCGTGAGGCCAGAGTCTTCGTGGTATAAACTAGAATCAATTGGCAGCATTCCTGGGATCCAGAAAGTCTAAACCTTACCTGTGGTATTCTGAGTAGGATCTGGGAAGGGATGACTGTGACGAGCTTCAAACTCACAAATGTTGGGCGTAGTGACAGACGCAAAAGGATCACTGGATCCTATTCCAGCACAAGTGAGAACTGACAGATGATTAGCCATGTATATGGACCTTTTTCACTGAAAGTACGGATGGTAGCTATTGACAATGGTGATCCACCAACATACAACTTGCCATGGAAGGAACCTTGCGTGCGTAAAGAAGAAGATAGCAAAAAATCAGAGATTCAGAAGACAGAGCATCTCCAAAACTCCAACCCATTCTCCATTACTGCATAACAAGTATTTATTTCATGCTCTTTTATTTTTCGCAATTAAAACCAAAACCGTTATTGATATCCTGACTAATATTTACAAGATAACCATAGCCTGCTTCAAACCAACAATCTCCGTGGGATCGACCCTTACTCACGTAAGGTATTACTTGGATGATCCAGTGCACTTGCTGGTTAGTTGTGCGAGATTACAAAGTGTGATTGTAATTTTCGTGCACCAGGGAAGAAGTTCAACAAAAAAAGCACTTCATTCACCAATTCTCAAGTTTTTTCACAGCCAAGAGACACAAACCCATGTGTAATCATTCTCAATCTAATTGTAATGCTCAGAATTAGAAATCTATACAACCACCTAATTTAAATCTCAAAGACCCACTAACCTTGTAGTGTGGCTGTGGTGCCGAAGGGAAGACACGCTTCTATTCGGGCTCGTCTGCAAGTGAAGGAGTGGCGCACGGTTGGAGTCTCAAATCCAGAAAGCCACGGGGTTTCTAACGAACCCACACAGCCCATGAATTCAGCTATGGTGGCGGTGCTTGGCTGCTGCGTGTTGTTCAAGGCTGGACAACCAGATGCATCTTCGAGACACCTCCGATGATAACATGCACCAGACCCGGCGGCTTCACGGTGACTATGGGATCGTACTCTTGACGTCGTGGTTAGGTGGTCCGTCGGCGTTAACTTACCTTGACTGTGGAGACCGGCGGAGACGGCAATAATAGAGGCTATGTGGCACTGGATGTAGATAGGGGTTTGGGAGAAAACGTCCACGGTAAGTCAAAGTGGGTCTATGGCAAATTAGGTTTAACAGGGTAAATTAGGTTTAACCCGGGTTAACTTGGATGTGGCTTTTGTAAGTGAATGGGCTTGGTGTCCAGCTCAACTATAGTTGGCAGATCTTGGCAGATAGAATGTTTGTAACGTAGCATGATATATATATATATATATATATATATATATATATATATATATATATATATATATAACTTGACACCTATTGCCTTCAATATCGATCATTGATAAACCCCTATTTTATGAGTCATCTTGTGCTTAAATTGAGTGTTTTTATCAAATTTTCACCCACTTATTCATGTAAATTGCATGGTTTTACTACTCCTTCCTCATTTTATGATATATGTGAAAACATGTTTCCTATGCTTTAAAAATATTAAATTTAATTATCCTTTATTACCATTCGATGCCGTGATTTATGTGTTAAGTATTTTCAGGTTTCATAGGACAGGAATGACTTAGGGGACAAAAAGGAGACATACAAAACTGGAAGGAAAGCACAAAAATGGAGTTTTGAAGAAAAAGCAGCGATGCGAACGCATGGATGACGCGGATGCATGCCTTGAGCAGAATGCAATTGACGCGGACGCGTGACTGACGCAGATGCGCGGAAGAGCAAAACTCCAAATGACAAGAACGCGTGACCCACACGTACGCGTGACAGACGCCATGTGCAGAAATTACAGAAAATGCTCTAGCAATTTCTGAACCCTCTTTTGGCCCAGATCCAAGTTCAGAAGCACAGATTAGAGGCTATAAAGTGGGAAATCCATCCATTCATCAATAACAATCGATACAAATTCACAATTTTAGGTTTTTAGATGTAGTTTTTAGAGACAGAGGTTCTCTCCTCTCTCTTAGGATTAGGATTTATGATTTCTATTATGTTCAGACTACTTCTCTTCATCACAGGTTCAATGTTCCTTTAAATTATTTTCTACTTTTATTTATTCTATTACTTTAATTTATGAACCCTTATGTCAGACTTGATTTCTCTTATTTATGCAAATTGAGGTAATTCATATTTATGACTTTAATTTAGCTTTTTACACCCTTTGGCCTTGGTTGAGTAATTAGTAACACTTGAGTTATCAAAGTCAGCTGTTGATTGAAATTGGAATTCTTTGCTGATTAATTTGTGCTCCAATAACTCTAGTCTTTCCATAGGAGTTGACTAGGACTTGAGGATCAAATTAATTAGTCCGCTTGACTTTCCTTTATTTAGTAAGAGCTAACTAAAGTGGGAGCAGAGTCCAATTCTCATCACACCTGATAAGGATAACTAGGATAGGACTTCAATTTCTTATACCTTACCAAGAGATTTTATAATTATTAATTTATTTTCCTTTCCATTTAAATAACCTGTTCCTTATTTTAAAAAACCCGAAAATTATAGTATTTTCTTTAACCAATAATGAATCATACCTCTCTGTAATTCCTTGAGAGACGACCCGAGGTTTAAATACTTCGGTTATTTATGTTTATTGGGTTTGCTTAAGTGACAAACAAAACTTTTGTACGAAAGGATTCTCTGTTGGTTTAAGAACTATACTTACAATGCGATTGTATTTGTGAATTTCTTTACCGATAGAAAATCCGTTTGTCAAAATAGCGCCATTGCCGGGAAATTGCAAACGTGTGCCTTATTATTGGTTATTGTAAATATTTGATTTTGCTTGTCTATTTGTTTTTATTTTTAATTTTTATTAACTACTATGAATTCTCACCCCTCTGGCTTCAAGTTTGATTCCGATGTTGTTGTAAAGAATGGAAGCTACAATAAGAACAGGCATCAAGGTTGGAAGAATCAAAGATGGGAGGAGCCACAAGGATTTGATCAACCCTCTTGGCAACAACCCCCTCCAACGTGTTATCACCAACAACCATTCTGTGATGCATACCAGGACAATAGTTACGGTGGACCCTTTCGTGACAACCAACCTCCACCGAATTACTATGGTCAAGAGCCATTTCGAGGTGCGTACCAAAATGATAGATATGGTGGACCCCCTTGTAGTTACCAACAAGCCCCACCCTATGCTCATGAATCACCTCCATAACATATATTTGAACCACCATACTCACAAGCCACCTACAACCATTCACCTCCATATGACCCTAATCCTTATCCACCACACCAACCACCATAGAACCACACCCAGAACCACCACCTCAATATTCACTATCTCCATATCCTTGTCAAGAAGAACTACCTCCGTACCATGAACCCTTCCTCCCAAATAATGAACCCTCATATCCACCGCAATCTCCAATGGATAACATCCTTCGTGGTCTTCTTCAAGGGCAAGCGAAGATGAAAAGGGATGTACTAGAATTCGCGACCACCTTAACCGAGGTAGTAAATCGATTAGCTTCCCAACATCTGAGCACTCAAAGTACTCCCATGGCTACATGTGGAGAATCGAAAGAAGAGCGTATTATGAAAGAGGCACTAGAAACTCCAGTGGACAATGAGGAACATGGCTTTGTATTGGAACAAGTGGAGGAAGCCATAATAGTTGTGGAAAATTCTATCAAGGACGTTGCTATTGATGCTAAAGAGGAGAGTGCACAACCCCCAAAGCAGGTATCTTATGAAGAAATGGACGGAACAACTCAAGAAGCATGTTTCCTTGAGAATGACAGTCATGAGTCAAGTTCTCATAGTAATGAACTTGCATCCGCAAGTGAATTCTTTGAGACTGAAGAATCTTCCCCAAGTGAATACGAAGATGATGCAGAGGTAGACTTTTCTCAACCTCCCAATTATGACTCACATGATGAGGAAGATATTGAAGACTTTGATCAAGACGTGGTTGCAGTTGAAGAAATTCGCAAAAAAGTGGAAGAATTCACAGAAGATTACAAGGGAGTAGAGCTTGCAAAACCACTGGACACACCTATCCCAAGGCCATTACCGCCCAATACAAACATTAAGTGGGTAAAATCCTTACCTTTTATCTTTACTTTTCCACTTGAATATGGTTTACTTGAAGCAGATGGCCAGCTTAGAGCTCTTTGCGGCTTTAAGAGCAAAAGGGAAATGACTCACACTCAGAGCTGGTATGCAAGATTCAATGAGGTTTCACACATCAATTTGAGGAGCAAGGATTGGTACAGAGTTCGATTAATTGGGTCTCGGAAGATGTTTGGTCATCTTGGTGAGAATACAACTTCCAAACCACCCGGCTGGAAAAATATAAATCGAGACAAAGACGGGTGCAAAAGCAAGGTTTGGGATCCTGGAATCTATTCTGACATTAAACACCCCAGAAGCCTTAGAACCTGTTTGAAATTGCTCAGGGGATTTACATGCCTTGTTTGGGACCCCGGAGGATGTTGGAATTCCAAACACTGGTGGAGATTTTTGGATGAATACAAGCACAAGCCACCATAACAGGAAGCTCATCAAATGTCCAACTTAAGGACTTTAACCAAAAGTGCTAGGTGGGAGACAACCTACCATGGTATGATCGTTCTATTTTCAATTTTATTTCGTTTTGTTTGTTTTTGAGTTTTCTTTTACTATTTTATTGAACCTGGAATTATTCAGAGCATCCACATTAGCATTACATTTCGCATCCTGCATATAAAAAAAATCCACGCGAGCGCGTAGGCCATGCGTGGGCGTCGAAGGGTAATCGGCGTAAAGATCCAACACCCAGAAAGTTGGGCTGGAATCATGCGGCTGGTGTGCATTAGGCACAAACTGGGCCACGCGTTCGCGTCTATGACACGAACGCATCTCTTTCACTTCACACACACCACACGAAAGTGTGGGCGATGCGTACGTGATGTGCGGATAATTTATACGCTTTTTGGCATTGTTTTTAGGTAGTTTTTAGTAGAATCTAGCTACTTTTAAGGATGTTTTTATTAGTTTTTATGCAAAATTCACATTTCTGGACTTTACTATGAGTTTGTGTATTTTTCTATGATTTCAGGTATTTTCTAGCAGAAATTGAAGAACCTGAGCAAAAATCTTATAGGAGGCTGAAAAAGGACTACAGATGTTGTTGGATTCTGACCTCCTTGCACTCGAAATGAATTTTCTGGAGCAACAAAACTCCAAATGGCACGCTCTTAATTGCGTTGGAAAGTAGACATCCAGGGCTTTCCCGAAATATATAATAGTTTATACTTTTTTTGAGTTTAGACAATGCAAACTGGCGTTCAACGCCAGTTCCATGCTGCATTCTGGAGTAAAACGCCAGAAACACGTCACAAACCAGAGTTAAACGCCAAAAACATGTTACAACTTGGCGTTTAACCCCAAGAGAAGCCTACGCACGTGTAAAGCTCAAGCTCAGCCCAAGCACACACCAAGTGGTCCCCGGAAGTGGATTTCTACATCAATTACTTATCTCTATAACCCTAGTAGCTAGTTTAGTATAAATAGAACTTTTTACTGTTGTATTCGCAGTCTCTCTTAGACCATTTGGTCTTTTTGAACCATTGAGTCTTGGTTATCCTGGTTCCCTCTCTGGGGCCGGAACCAATGAACACCTTTATCACTTATGTATTTTCAACGGTGGAGTTTCTACACACCATAGATTAAAGGTGTAGAGCTCTGCTGTTCCTCGAGTATTAATGCAAAGTACTATTGTTCTCGTATTCAATTCACGCTTATTCTTATTCTAAGATATCCATTCGCACCCAAGAACCTGATGAATGTGATGATTATGTGACGCTCATCACCATTCTCACTTATGAACATGTGCCTGACAACCACTTTCGTTCTACATGCAAATAAGCTTGAATGAATATCTCTTGGATTCCTTAATCAGAATCTTCGTGGTATAAGCTAGAATCCATTGGCAGCATTCTTGAGAATCCGGAAAGTCTAAACCTTGTCCGTGGTATTCCGAGTAGGATTCAGGGATTGAATGACTGTGACGAGCTTCAAACTCACGACTGTAAGGCGTGGTGACAACGCAAAAGGATAGTAAATCCTATTCTTACATGATCGAGAACCGATAGATGATTAGCCGTGCGATGACAGCGCACCTGGACCATTTTCACTGAGAGGACAGACGGTAGCCACTGACAACGATGATCCCCAACATACAGCTTATCATGGAAAGGAGTAAGAATGATTGGATGAAAGCAGTAGGAAAGCGGAGATTCAGAAGGAATACAGTATCTTCATGCGCTTATCTGAAATTCCCACCAATGAACTATATAAGTATCTCTATCTTTATTTTATGCTTTATTTATCTTTATATTCAAAAACCATTATAACCATTAGAATCCTCTTGACTGAGATTTACAAGATGACCATAGCTTGCTTCATATGAACAATCTCCATGGGATCGACCCTTACTCACGTAAGGTTTATTACTTAGACGACCCAGTGCACTTTCTGGTTAGTTGTGCAAAGTTGTGAAGAATGTGTATGAACCATAGTATTCTGCACCAAGTTTTTGGAGCCATTGCTAGGAATTGTTCGAGTTGTGAAAAGTATGAGTCACAATTTTGCCTATCAAGTTTTTGGCGTCGTTGCCGGGGATTGTTTGAGTTTGGACAACTGACGGTTTATCTTGTTGCTCAGATTAGGTAATTTTCTTTTCAAAAAGTTTTCAAAAATCTTTCAAAAATTTTTTATTTTGTTTTCGTTTTTCCAAAAAAAATTTTTCGAAAAATACAAAAAAATTAATAAAATCATAAAAACCAATATATATATATATATATGTGTTTCTTGTTTGAGTCTAGTGTCAATTTTTAAGTTTGGTGTCAATTGCATGTTTTTTAAAATTTGTGCATTTTTCGAAAAACTCATGCATGGTGTTCTTCATGATCGTCTAGTTGTTCTTGATAAGTCTTCTTGTTTGATCTTCATATTTTCTTGTTTTGTGTCTTTTGTTGTTTTTCATATGCATTTTTTTAATCCATAATGTCTAAACATTGAAAATTTCTAAGTTTGGTGTCTTGCATGTTTTTCTTTTCTTGAAATTTTTTCCAAAATAAGTTCTTGATGTTCATTATGATCTTCATAATGTTCTTGGTGTTCATCTTGACATTCATAGTGTTCTTGCATGCATCATTGGTTTTGATCCAAAATTTTCATGTTTTGAGTCAAATTTGTGTTTTTCTCTCTCCTCATTAAAAATTCAAAAATAAAAAAATATCTTTCCCTTATTTCTCTCATAAATTTCGAAATCTTTGGGTTGACTTAGTCAAAAATTTTTAAAATTAGTTGTTTCTTGTTAGTCAATTCAAGATTTCAATTTTAAAAAAAAAATCCTATCTTTTCAAAATCTTTTTCAAAATCAAATCTTTTCTTTTTCCTTTTGTTATTTTCGAAAATTCTTTAAAATTGATTTTCAAAAATCTTTTTCTTAATTTTATCTTTTAATTTTCGAAAACTTTACTAACAATTAATGTGATTAATTCAAAAATTTGAAGTTTGTTACTTTCTTGTTAAGAAAGGTTCAATCTTTAAATTCTAGAATCATATCTTTTAGTTTCTTGTTAGTCAAGTCATTAACTTTAATTTTAAAAATCAAATCTTTCTAAATTTCTTTTTTCAAATCTTTTTCAAAATAAATTTCAATCATTTCTTTTCAAACATATCTTTTTCAAATCATATCTTTTTCAAAATCAATTTCAAATATCTTTTCTAACTTCTTATCTTTTCAAATTTGATTTTCAAATCTTTTTCAATTAACTAATTGACTTTTTGTTTGTTTTACTATTTCTTATCTTTTTCAAAACCACCTAACTACTTTTCTCTCTCTAATTTTCAAAAATCACCTTTCCCTTTTTCAAAAATTCTTTTAATTAACTAATTGTTTCAAATTTTAATTTTAATTTTATTTCTTCTCTTAATTTTCAAAAATCACTAACAATTTTTCAAAAATAATTTTCGAAATTCTCTCCCTCTCATCTTCTTCTATTTATTTATTTAATTACTAACACTTCTCTTCTACTCAAAATTCGAACCCTTTTCTCTTCTCTCTCTGTGTTCGAATTTTCCTTCTTCTATTCTTTTCTTCTTCTACTCACATAAAGGAATCTCTGTACTGTGACATAAAGGATTCCTCTTCTTTTTTTGTCCTCTTCGTTTTCATATGAGCAAGAGCAAGGACAAGGACATTCTTGTTGAAGCAGATCCTGAACCTGAAAGGACTCTGAAGAAGAAGCTAAGAGAAGCTAAAGCACAACAACCCAGAGAAAACCTTACAGAAATTTTCAAAAAAAAAGAGGAGATGGCAGCCGAAAATAATGACAACAACAATAATACAAGGAAGATGCTTGGTGATTATACTACACCTACTTCCAATTTTTATGGAAGAAGCATCTCAATCCCTGCCATTGAAGCAAACAATTTTGAGCAGAAGCCTCAACTAGTTGCTCTAATGCAATAGAACTGCAGGTTTCATGGACTTCCATCAGAAGATCCCTATTAGTTTTTAACTGAGTTCTTGCAGATCTGGGATACTGTTAAGAAGAGGATGGAGCAAACAAGAGAGCCCATTCATGGATCTCAAGAGACGCATGAGGAAGCTCATCATCAAGAAATCCCTGAGATGCCTCAAGGGATGCATTTTCCTCCAAACAACTATTGGGAACAACTCAACACTTCTCTAGAAGGATTGAGTCATAACATGAACCAATTAAGGGTGGAACACCAAGAGCACTCCATCATTCTCAATGAGATTAGAAAAGATCATAGAGCTATGAGGGAGGAGCAACAAAGGCAAGGAAGAGACATAGAGGAGCTCAAGAACACCATTGGTCCTTCAAGAAGAAGGCGCCACCCTCATTAAGGTGGACTCATTCCTTAACTTTCTTGTTCTTATCTCTCTATTTTTCAGTTTTATGCTATATATTTGTCTATGTTTTGAGTCTTTACTACATGATCATTAGTATTTAGTAACTATGTCTAAGGCTATGAATAATTCCATGAATCCTTCACCTTTCTTAAATGAAAAATATTTTTAATACAAAAGAACAAGAAGTACATGAGTTTCGAATTCATCCTTGAAATTGGTTTAATTATATTGATACGGTGACAATACTTTTTGTTTTCTAAATGAATGCTTGAACAGTGCATATTTTTTATCTTGCTGTTTATGAATGTTAAAATTGTTGGCTCTTGAAAGAATGATGAACAAGAGAAATGTTATTGATAATCTAAAAAATTATAAAATTGATTCTTGAAGCAAGAAAAAGCACTAAAGAACAAAGCTTGCGAAAAAAACAAAAAAAAAACAAAAAAAGAAGTGGTGAAAAAAAAGAAAGAAAAAGAAAAAGCAAGTAGAAAAAGCCAATAGCCCTTAAAACCAAAAGGCAAGGGTAAAAAGGATCCAAGGCTTTGAGCATCAATGGATAGGAGGGCCCAAGGAAATAAAATCTAGGCTTAAGCGGCTAAATCAAGCTGTCCCTAACCATGTGCTTGTGTCATGAAGGTCCAAGTGAAAAGCTTGAGACTGAGTGGTTAAAATCGTGATCCAGAGCAAAAAGAGTGTGCTTAAGAGCTTTGGACGCCTCTAACTGGGGACTTTAGCAAAGTTGAGTCACAATCTGAAAAGGTTCACCCAGTCATGTGTCTGTGGCATTTATGTATCCGGTGGTAATACTGGAAAACAAAGTGCTTAGGGCGACGGCCAGGACTCATAAACGTAGCTGTGTTCAAGAATCAACATACTTAACTAGGAGAATCAATAACACTATCTGAACTCTGAGTTCCTATGGATGCCAATCATTCTAAACTTCTAAGGATATAGTGAGATGCCAAAACAGTTCAGAAGCAAAAAGCTACAAGTCCCGCTCATATAATTAGAACTAATATTCATTGATATTTTGAGATTTATAGTATATTCTCTACTTTTTATCCTATTTGATTTTCAGATGCTTAGGGACAAGCAACAATTTAAGTTTGGTGTTGTGATGAGCGGATAATTTATACGCTTTTTGGCATTGTTCTTAGGTAGTTTTTAATAGAATCTAGCTACTTTTAGGGATGTTTTTATTAGTTTTTATGCAAAATTCTCATTTCTAGACTTTACTATGAGTTTGTGTATTTTTCTGTGATTTCAGGTATTTTCTGGCTGAAATTAAAGGACCTGAGCAAAAATCTGATAGGAGGCTGAAAAAGGACTACAGATGCTGTTGGATTCTGACCTCCTTGCACTCGAAATGGATTTTCTGGAGCTACAGAAATTCAAATGGCGCGCTCTTAAATTCGTTGGAAAGTAGACATCCAGGGCTTTCTAGAAAATATAATAGTTCATACTTTATTTGAGTTTAGATGATGCAAAATAGTGTTCAACGCCAGTTCCATGCAGCATTCTAGAGTAAAACGCCAGAAACACATCAAAAACCAGAGTTAAACGCCAAAACATGTCAGAACTTGGCGTTTAACCCCAAGAGAAGCCTCTGCACATGTAAAGCTCAAGCTCAGCCCAAGCACACAGCAAGTGGGCCCCAGAAGTGGATTTCTACATCAATTACTTATCTCTGTAACCCTAGTAGCTAGTTTAGTATAAATAGAACATTTTACTATTGTATTCGCAGTCTCTCTTAGACCATTTGGTCTTTTTGAGCCATTGAGTCTTAGTTATCCTGGTTCCCTCTATCGGGCCGGAACCAATGAACACCTTTATTACTTATGTATTTTCAACGGTGGAGTTTCTACACACCATAGATTAAGGGTGTGGACCTCTGCTGTTCCTCGAGTATTAATGCAAAGTACTATTGTTCTCCTATTCAATTCACGCTTATTCTTATTCTAAGATATCCATTCGCACCCAAGAACCTGATGAATGTGATGATTATGTGACACTCATCACCATTCTCACTTATGAACGTGTGCCTGACAACCACTTTCGTTCTACATGAAAATAAGCTTGAATGAATATCTCTTGGATTCCTTAATCAGAATCTTCGTGGTATAAGCTAGAATCCATTGGCAGCATTCTTGAGAATCTGGAAAGTCTAAACCTTGCCTGTGGTATTCCGAGTAGAATTCAAGGATTGAATGACTGTGACGAGCTTCAAACTCGCGACTATAAGGCATGGTGACAACGCAAAAGGATAGTAAATCCTATTCTTACATGATCGAGAACCGATAGATGATTAGTCGTGCGGTGACAGCGCACCTGGACCATTTTCACTGAGAGGACAGATGGTAGCCATTGACAACGGTGATCCCCCAACATACATCTTGCCATGGAAAGGAGTAAGAATGATTGGATGAAAGCAGTAGGAAAGCAGAGATTCAGAAGGAACACAGTATCTTCATGCGCTTATCTGAAATTCCCACCAATGAACTACATAAGTATCTCTATCTTTATTTTATGCTTTATTTATCTTTATATTCAAAAACCATTATAACCATTAGAATCCGCCTAACTGAGATTTACAAGATGACCATAGCTTGCTTCATACCAACAATCTACGTGGGATCGACCCTTACTCACATAAGGTTTATTACTTGGACGACCAAGTGCACTTGCTGGTTAGTTGTGCGAAGTTGTGAAGAATGTGTGTGAACCATAGTATTGTGCACCAAGTTTTTGGAGCCATTGCTAGGAATTGTTAGAGTTGTGAAAAGTATGACTCGTGAACATCATTGCCCCCTAAATGGACACAGAGAGTTGCGCCAAAACGACGCTAGAATTGTGCGTTTAGCACAATTCCAAGCGACGCGTTTGCCTATTTCACATGGACGCGTCACTTCACTCACGGGATCACGTTAATGACGCGTTCGCGACATTCCCTTTCCACCTCAATCAAGTGATCGCGTGCACCACGCGTTCTCGTGGATTTGAATCCTCTAAACCCAACCTACGCGAAACCCTAACCCAATTCGCGTCACTTTCCCCCCAACCCCCCTTCTGCACTCTCTCTTCTCCTCCCACCAACCACCACATCACCACCGCCCCATCTTCACCGAGCTACCACCACCATCGCTGACCAGGACCGCCGCCCCCACCCTCGCCGAAACCCCCTCCCCTCTCTTCTTTTCCTTCTTCTCTCCCACCCCACTTGCCTTCTCCCTCCACTACCGTGCCCCTCACCGAGCCGCCACCACCGTCACCGTGCCCCCGCCGACCACCAGCACCACCCCCAACCCCTTGCCCCTTCTTCTCTCCTTCCCCTCCATAACCCTAACCCGACCACCGAACCACCTTGCTCTACCGCCGAACCGCCGCCATGCCGCCTCACCGCGCCGCCGCGTCACCACCACCATCTCTATGTTCCCTAGTCCTTGTTCATACACACACCAGGTTCCGCTAAACACCATTTCCTCTGTCATAGTTATTAGGTTGCATATTTTTCAGTTTTTGTTCAAATTAGGATAGTTAGAGATGCATGATTGTAGTGGATTTTAGGTGGTTAGGTAGCTAGGATGTGGTTAGTGGATTTAGGCCTAATAATTGCGCCGTTCTTGTTACCTATTTTATCTATTTCACAATTTTGACTTTGTTGTGATGATGATGTTGTTCATATGTTATTCTTTCATGTTTGATGCTGCTGTTAAACTGTTCTCTAATGTTCTTGCTATTTGTTAATCTTTTCAGCACTATTTAATGACATATGAACTGATTTCCTTGCTATTTATTACTTGGGAACATCCAATTTCAGCCGAAATGCTACCCAAATTTTTCTCAGCAAATTGTTTCACTCAACTCCATTCGTGTATTAGTTTTGGCAATTTAGAATTTTGCACTAATTGGCTATAACCAAACCAATTCATGAATGCATGGGCTAACATTCTTATTTCTTTCTGGTTCTCTGGTTAATAAATTGTATTATTGATGATTTCATTTTAATTTTGCAATTCTTTTATCTATCTAAATTATCATCAATAAACTGAAATCTTTGCTTGAATATGAGTTCATTGTTCTTTAAATTTGTGAATTTATTGTTAATTAGGAAACCCATTTTCAGGCCACTTACTTTAACTTTCTTTTTACTAACTAACTGCTTTAACTTTCTAACTTCCTTTTTACCTACTAACCATTTTAACTTTCTGACTTCTCTTTTTACCTAATTACTTTAACTTTCTAACTCAAGGCATGATTACTATTTTTCCTAATTCACTTGAATTCCACTTATAATATATTTTAGATTGTGATTTTTATTTTCAGACTATTAACTCGAATACAATCCGAACTGTTCATATATTTCACTCATTTCATTCTTCTATTGCTCTTTTGCCTTTGTGCTTATATTGATAAATCCTACTTGTCTACTTGTTTTCCTGCCTTCGTTCTTCAATTATATCCTGCTACTTCTGCTTTTCAGGATGTCTGATCCCAAAGGTAAAGGAAAAGGCAAGGCTACTATAGGCAAACGAAAAAGAGGTGAATCCTCCAGCACTATTTTAGATATCCTCCACAATAATTTCTGGCGGGAAAAGCATTTTACCTCGCAGGAAAAGGCCTATCAGCTAGTGACTGCTACAAACCCTGTTAAGTTTGCCAACAGATACTGTGAGCTCAAGTATCCAATATTTGTGACTTCCAGGAACCTGTATCTGGAATGGACTCTTAAAATTTCAAAAAAACTCGCCCAGTACACCTCCGAACAGATAAAACAGAGAGGTTGGTTCTTCTTGGTTGATCAGAGAATTTTACTGCAACTATTTCAAGACTTCCCTGAATGCAGTGCACCTCAGAGGGAAGCAGATCTTGATCACTGAAGAAGCTATTGAGGACATCCTCTCGCTTTCGCCCAAGTCAGATCAGCCTGACTATTACCAAAAGGCTAAAGAGGATATGAGATTTATGTGATTTGATTGGGACGCAGTCAAGTAGAGAATAGCCCTTGATCCTGCTGCCCCATGGGTCATGGGAAAGAATACAGTGGTGCCTAAAGGAATCAAGCTGATATATTTGAATGATGAGGCTCGGCTTTGGCAGCAGATTCTGAGTAATTACATTATGCCGAGCACTCATAAGACAGAGGTGCCCGCTACTATGATCACCCTCATCTGGTGTGTGATGGAGGGTAAGGACCTATATCTTCCATGTTTCATCAGGTATTATATGGCCAGGGTCCATGTCAGAGGCACTCTCCCTTTTTCCTTATCTGATCACCCAGCTAGGCCGCCGAGCTGACGTGCCCTGGGAGCTTCCTGATGAGAAGCCAACTGCTACAGACTGCAAGAAGATTATCCCTCACAGCAGGAAGTTCCTAGCATTAGGTTACCGGCCGCTTTTCCTCACTGCATCCGCTGAGGCAGCCACATCTTCCGCTGCCCCTTTAGCATCTACTGCCCCAGCTACCACCACTGCACCATTACCTGCTCCCAAGCCCGTCTACCACCTTGTGCACCGCCTATTCGAGCGCCTAGACCAGATGGAACACTGCAACCAGCGGCGATATGAACAGTCTGAGCGTCGTAGCAAACGCCACTATGAGCATTTGAAGTTGATGATCTGGTCCGGCCACACTGACATCCCCTCCGAGCCTGACACATCATCTGAGCCATCTGAGGAGGAGGCAGATGACCAGGAAGAGGATGCACAAGCAGAGGCTGAGCAGGCAAATCCCCAGCATGAGGAGCCTCAGCAGACACAGCCAGCGGACCCACAGGCACCTATACAGGCAGAGCCTCAGACACTTTCATTGCCAGAGCCCATACAGATAGCACCAGCACACCCTTCCAGAGATGACACTTCTTCACACCCAGCTTCCTAGAGCATCGAGGACGATGCTATAATTTAAGTGTGGAGAGGTCGCCATCTCTGGCGAATCTTTTTGGTGAACCACTACAGACCCTTTTATCTTATTTTGTTTATTTTTTTATACTTTATTTTATTTTATTTTTACTTTATCTTATCTTATTTTGTCTTTTAGTACTTGCACATTTTTCTTTTGCTTTTGCTGTATTTTTATTTTATTTTTTCATTTTGCACTTTGGGCTGTATATATTTTAGATATTTAGCTTATTTGCACTTTTAGCTTATTAGTTATAGAATATATGGATTAATTAGTATAGTTTACCCTTTCAGCATATGATAAGTTGGTTTAATTGAAAATAAAAGAGTAAACTAGATTAGTGTAACAGAATCAAAATAATCCACACACCTTGTATATATATAGCAACAAATGTGAGTTAGTTAACAACATTTCTTCAAGGAAGAACACTAAGATTTTAAGGGCCACCTTAAGATTCACATTGAGTTGAATGAAAACTCTTGATTTCTACTTGCATGACATACATAACTGATATATGATTTCTGAGCCAAAGAACACACAACCTGTGAGTTTTGAGCTTAATTGTATGGTTACATCCAACCATAAATTTCATTCCTGTGTGTTTCGCACTTCTTTTCTATGCTTGTAATCTTTACTTTGTTCCAATCTATATGTCCAATATAGAATGTAGATACATACCCACATATGATTGAGGCCATTATTTAAATTTTTCTTCACTTATCCCAAGTAAGCCTACCTCCAACATCACCCTTGTTAACCCCTTTGAGCCCTTTTAATCCCCTTTTGTTCTATAACCACATCACTAGTCTTAAGCAGAAAAACAAATTAAAAATCCCAAGTTGAATCCTTGGTTAGCTTAAGATAGGAGATTGTGTATCCACTAAAGTGTGGGGAAACTTGGGAACATGGGTTGATAGGAAAGAATCAAAATTAATAAGAATAATCAGAAACTTGGGAACATGCTCATGTGAAACCAAATTAAACTAAAACACCATGTGCATTGATATATGTTTATGTAAAAAAAATGCCCTTTTAGTTAAATAAATAGATAAGGGGACAAAATTACCCCAATAATAAACTTGGTAGAAATCAGGCACATGGAAATAAAAATCAAAATAAAATTGGTGCATGAGTATGTGACACAAAATGGAAAAAATTATGGAAAGACCAGGATAATTTTGAATTTTTATAAAGTATGTATATGTTAGGTGAGATCTTAGACTAATCAAGGATTCAATTTATAGCTCACCTAGCCATATATATACCCTTACCTTTACCTTGGCCCTATTACAACCTTGAATAAGACCTCATGATGTTTGGATGTATACATTATATATTTGTTGATTGGTTAGATGAAGAACAAGGTTTTAAAAAGCATGAATAGAAAAGAATAGAGTGATTAACCCCAAACACTGAGTGACTAGAGAGTAAACACAAATCCAGTGAGGATTCAATGGCTCATTCCCATATATCCATATTTAAATTGTTAATTGTCTTGCAAGATTATGGATTATTTTTAAACCCAACTCAATTGTGAACATGTTTTAATATGGTTTGGCCTTAATTGTACATATATGATTCCTTGAAGATATGAAGCAAATTAACCACATGTAAGCTTTGTATATACAGGTGGATAATAACTAGAATTGCATGATTCATGTAGGTAGCTTGCATTTAAAATAGATTGCATTGCATAAGATTCCACCATTTTACCTTTACTCTTTTCTCTTGGATTTAGCATGAGGACATGCTATTGTTTAAGTGATGTTGATAAACCCCTATTTTATGAGTCATCTTGTGCTTAAATTGAGTGTTTTTATCAAATCTTCACCCACTTATTCATGTAAATTGCATGGTTTTACTACTCCCTCCTCATTTTATGATATATGTAAAAACATGTTTCCTATACTTTAAAAATATAAAATTTAATTATCCTTTATTACCATTCGATGTTGTGATTTGTGTGTTAAGTATATTCAGGTTTCATAGGGCAGGAATGACTTAGAGGACAAAAAGGAGACCTACAATACTGAAAGGAAAGCACAAAAATGGAGTTTTGAAGAAAAAGCAGCAACGCAAACGCATGGACAACGCAGACGCATGCCTTGAGCAGAACGCAATTGACGTGGACGCGCAGCAGAGCAAAACTCCAGATGACGCGAACGCGTCACAGACGCCAGGTGCAGAAATCGCAGAAAACGCTCCTAGCGATTTTTGAACCCTCATTTGGCCCAGATCCAAGTCCAGAAGCACAGATTAGAGTCTATAAAGTGGGGAATCCATCCATTCATCAATAACAATCGATACAAATTCACAATTTTAGGTTTTTAGATGTAGTTTTAGAGACAGAGGTTCTCTCCTCTCTCTTATGATTAGGATTTAGGATTTCTATTATGTTCAGACTACTTCTCTTCATCACAGGTTCAATGTTCCTTTAAATTATTTTCTACTTTTATTTATTCTATTACTTTAATTTATGAACCCTTATATCAGACTTGATTTCTCTTATTTATGCAAATTGAGGTAATTCATATTTATGACTTTAATTTAGATTTTTACACCCTTTGGCCTTGGTTGAGTAATTAGTAACACTTGAGTTATCAAAATCAGCTGTTGATTGAAATTGGAATTCTTTGCTGATTAATTTGTGATCCAATAACTCTAGTCTTTCCATAGGAGTTGACTAGGACTTGAGGATCAAATTAATTAGTCCTCTTGACTTTCCTTTATTTAGTAAGGGCTAACTAAAGTGGGAGCAGAGTCCAATTCTCATCATACCTGATAAGAATAACTAGGATAGGACTTCAATTTCTTATACCTTGCCAAGAGATTTTATAATTATTAATTTATTTTCCTTGTCATTTAAATAACCTGTTCCTTATTTTAAAAAACCCAAAATTATACTGCTTTCTTTAACCAATAATAAATCATACCTCCCTGACCCGAGGTTTAAATACTTCGATTATTTATTTTTATTGGGTTTGCTTAAGTGACAAACAAAACTTTTGTACGAAAGGATTCTCTGTTGGTTTAGAAACTATACTTACAACGTGATTTTTATTTGTGAATTTTTTTACTGATAGAAAATCCGTTCGTCAATAATAAACCTTCATTAATCACCTTCATTTATTTTCATTTCCACCGAATGGAACTTGAAAATGAAAGAGAGAAACCAAGTGAAGGAGAGACCGTAGGTGAGAGAGGAAACTGTAAAAACTTCCAAGCTTTCGATTTTGATTTCTTGTGATCCGTAACTCTAATAAAAAATCTAATTCAATGAAAATGTTTGTATCTTTCTCCTCTACGTGTTAGCATCACTTTTGTTCAGTGAAAGTTGATGGTGATGTAGCTCCCCTTCCCCTTGAGTTTGTCCAATTGGAGATCTAGGAGGCACAGACGACTGATGTTTTCTTCTTCAGCAGCTTGATCAAAAAGCTTCTTCGGAGTTTTCATTTTTTTGATTTCATATAGAGGTATGATTTGGTCATTTTATAGTAATTGAATATGAATTTGATAAGTGAATGTTGATTTGATTGTTTATTATTTGAGTTTGATTTAGACTATGTTAAATTTATGTTGAATTATTGTTGTTGCTTGTGATTTGTTAGTTTGGCTAAGAGAAACAGCTCAGTTGTGGTTGTTTCAATGGTTTTGGGACTGTTGTAATATGGTATTTTGAGGAAATTACTGAGATTTGGTAGTTGAAAGATTAAATTAAAAGCTGAGAAAAAATCGATATCCAAAAAGACTCGAAAATGGATTAAATTACAAGTAATATTTTGAAAGGATAGGGTTAAGGGTTTCAGTTTTGGTATAAGAGGAAGATTAATAATCAAACCTCATTTTTGAAGGATAACATTATATTTGTATATAAAAATCGAGGTACAACTTGTAATTATATAAGTTTTCGGGTATTTTGGGTAATAAATAAAGTACAGGGGGTGAAAATTGATATTTTATAAGAGTTCATAGTTATTTTTATAAATTTGAAAATAAGTGAGGGTTCCAAATATAATTTTATAAAGTATTAAGGTAAAAAATAGAATATTAAAAAGTTCATGATTTAGAAAGTAATTAATAAAAGTTTAAAAATAAGGTTTTATAAACTAAGTTTTAAGAAGATATATATATACCATTTAATTATTCTATTTTTATTATTGTTAATATTTTATTACGAATATTAATTAGTAGAGATATTATTAATAATATTATAAGTCAGAGAAGAGCAAACAAAATGATCTTAAAAGTTTTAGAAAATGCAAACTTAATTAAAATACTTATATAATTCTTTTTCATAAGACACTTAGGGAAAGGCGAGGGAATGATGTGAAGATAAATTATATTATGCCACATGAGAGTAGAGAGAAAATATTAAAAGAATCTAAAGAACCTCTGCCATAGGAGAGCAGAGAGCAGGATAAAAGAATGTATTGCCACAGGAGAGCAGAGAGCAAAGATTAAAAGAACCTAAAAGAATCCCTGCCAAAGGAGGGTGGAGCATAGAAAAGAAAAGAAAGAAAGAAAGAAAGAACGAAAAAGAAAAGGAGATAAGAAGAGATATTGTTTGGCATTGAGAACGAGCCGAGATGATTTTGTACCTTCTAAAAATGAGCAGAGATATGGTGATGAGTCTACTGAGATTTGCTTCTAGAGATACATCGGCCAATATAGGGGATGGTCGCACTTGTAAGACAGAGGTTGCTTACAGAGGTTATGACACTGGAAACCAAACTCGAACAAAGGTTGATGAGTTACACCGGGAGCGGGTCGAAACCGACAGATGAGCTCATTATCTGCACTAGGGATAAACATGCATCATACTTGTTTACGCATATTTGTTTGTGAGTATGTTTTCTGTGATTGTGGGTGTGCTAAATGATTGTTTGAATTCTATGTTCTATAATTGTTGAATTGGATTGTACTTTGTTGACTGTTATTGCTAACCAAGTATATATAAAATGAACATAACTATACACCTTGACCCTACTAAGAACTCCCCAGTTCTTACCCCCTATTTCCACCCTATTTTAGCTACAAGTGCGAAGGTTTAGTGTGGAGTTACAGAAGCATAGAAGATTTTGTTTATAAGTTGAGTTGTTAGATTTTATTTTTTCCTTGTCGTTTATTGTTTTTAGTTTTTAGAGTGGTTAGGACTTGTATTTGAGAATCTTGAGATAAGTCTAAGTATATAATGTTATGTGAATATATATATATATATCTTTGTGATTAAGTGATTAAAAGTAAAATCTATTTTGTTTTCTTAATTAAAGTTCGATTCATATTTGTAAAAGCTCAATATTAAATAAAGATAGTATAAAATGAAAAGGTTTAGAGGTAAGTAATGCCTGAGCTCTTGGTATGATCATAAGGGGATAAAAGTTAGGGTGTTACATCATTCAGTGATCACTTCTCGTACTCAACAAATTCATCAACACGATTTTCCAAAATTTCTCATCAACTTTCATTTTCTCAACTCATCACAATCATCCTCATTTCTTAGGTTCTTTCAAGTTCATAAACCATTTAAATAAGATATCGCTCAACCTCATCTATTTCTCAATTCATATTCATTTCTCAATCATCATCAACATAACACTCTGCCATATCTACACAAGTTACCCCTCCACAGAATTTCCCAAGCCTAGGTCACTGACTCTAAACTCATAACAAAATACTCTTTTTAATTCACCCAAAAACCTCTCACTCGTCCCAAAGCCTAATCATTAGTTAAGGAATCTCAACCAATAATTAAAGAGGTTTAGAAAGTTAGAGGAGTGCTTAAAAACTCAAAAATCACTTTTTTAGCAAAACTGGGATCATGTGTATGCATACCCATTCTTCACTTTTTCACACACACTCATGTATCCTCTTTTTGATCACCACACATATGCATTGATTATTATTGAACTTTGAACCTTGGGGAATTTTGTCCCCTTTTTATTGCAAAAATTTCTTTTTCTCTCTCTTTTTTTTTCATAAAGTATATATACAAGTACCAATGCATATGGTTTCACATTTGATTAATACATGAGTATGTACCCAATTCCCAAGATTTTTCAACAAAAATGTGAACACAGTTTTATCTCTACCCAATGTTCCCAACTCTCCCAAACTTGAATGATAAGCACCCTCACTAGCCTAAGCTAATCAAAGATCCAAACAAGGGACATTTATTGTCTTTCACTTAGGCTTGTAATGTGCTACAATTAAGAATAAGTGGGTTAAGCATAGGCTCAAGATTGGCTAACAATGGAAGATAAAAAGGTTGGCTATTTGGGTAAGTGAGCTATTTGAACAATGGCCTCAATCATATAAATGCATGTATACACAAATAGTGGACATAAAGAATCAAACAAATCAAAGATTACAATCATAGAGAGAGAACAATGCACACAAGAATGAAAATAAGTGGTTATATATGATGTAACCACACGATTAGGCTCAAACCTCACATGCTTGTATTCTTAGCTCAAAACATGATCCACAAAGTATATACTTCAAGCAAGTACTTAAAAAAAATTCAACCAATTGGGGAGGTGCCCTAAAAACGAGTTTCTTGGAAATTTCATCATATTGATTAAGCTTACTCTAGTGCAAAATTGTGATTTAGAAAAATTTTAAAAATTCTCCTAGTTTACCCCTATTTTTTTTTCAATCAAAACACATTTCTTCTATAAAAAGGGTCAACTAGATTTTCAGCAATCCATTAATTTTCTAATCACAATCAACAACTAAGATGCAAAATATTTATACTAAAAGTGTGCAACAACCAAAATAAGAGTATCTACAAAAGCATAAATATGTACAGTAATCCCAAAATGATCCTAGTTGTAAGTATAGTTCTACACCAACAAAGAGTCCTCACATGCAAAAATATTGAGTTGTCACAAGTACAAACCCCAATAAGAATTAACTGGAGTATTTGGACTCCGGGTCATCTCACGAAGAGTTGCAATGAAATGTATGCTTATTGGCTCTGAGGGTTATAGGGGGGTTTTGGTTTATTAGAGGGGCAATAAAATAAAAAGACAAGAAAAGTAAATTGAGCAAGTAATTAAAGAAAGCAAGTAATAAAGAGAGACATTCATGGCAATGGATTGAGATCATAGGCTTTCTATCCTAGTCATGCATGATTAGTTCATCTTATTTAGTTAACTCCAACAAATAGGGAGAATGTCAAACAAGATTAACCAATCATATCACAATAATAAACAAGAATTTATCTCATTACGTCAACTCCAACAAATAGGGAGAAAGTCTAATGAGACTAGCTAATCTCAATCCATAAGTCCTAATCGACTTACTAATTAAACTAGCAAAAGATTAGCGTCAATGGAAACAATCTTCCATAAGTCCTAATCAACTCACTAATTAAATTAGCAAAAGATTAGCGTCAACGGAAACAATACTAGCTAACAACTCTAGATCACCAACATAAGTTGGGTTTTCATGACTCAAGATTGCTTAATTACTCTTTCCAAGCCAAGAATGCTCAAAATCTACTCTAACATCCAACCAAGCATTTTGTCAAACACTTGGTGGGCACAAAAGGAAAGCATAGTAAATGTGCAAGAATAATAATATCTACCAACTACCAATAGCAAGAAAAGTGAAATCAATAACTCAAATCAACAATAAAAATAACATCAAACATAAAATTGCATTAAAGAAAATTAAGATTCAACAATGTTCATAAACATAAAAGAGGACAAAATAAAGGAAATGACAAGTAAAACCAGAAGAGTAGAGATGTAATAACAAGAAATTAAAAGGAGAAACTAAATCAAAACAAGAATTAAAAGTTGGATTTAAGAAAATTAAACCTAAACTACCCTAAATTCTAGAGAGAAGAGAGAGCCTCTCTCTCTAGAATTCTACCCTAAAACATGATGAAAACTCAACTCTGACTAAGTGTGTTGATTCCCCTTCAATCCTTGGCTTCAATAGCATCAGAAATGAGTTGGATTGGGCCCAAAATGAGCTGCAAAATCGCTGGGGGCGATTTCATTAAAGTGGACCCACGGACAGAATCGGCGCGCGTGGCATGTGCGCGTGCGCGTCGATGGCAAATTCCCAATCCGCGCGTAAGCGGCGTGTACGCGTGCGCGTCCTTGTGAGAAGCCACTTTTTGCGCGTGCGCGCCTTGTACGCGTGCGCGTCCATTGGTGCATTCCATATCTTTGTTTCTTCATGCATTCTCCTCTTTGCATGCTTTTCTCCTCATTTCTTCCATCCAATACTTGCCTTATGAACCTGAAATTACTTAACAAACACATCAAGGCATCGAATGGAATTAAAGTGAATTAAAATCACCAATTTTAGGGCCTAAAAAGCATGTTTTCACATTTAAGCACAAATCAAGGGAGAATTGCAAAACCATGCTATTTCATTGAATAAATGTGAGAAAATGTGATAAAATTCCCCAAAATAAGCACAAGATAAACCACAAAATCGGGGTTTATAAAATCTCCCCACACTTAAACCAAGCATGTCCTCATGTTAAGAATAAAGAAGGACAAGAAAAGGGTTTGAACATTTATTCAATGCAAAGAAATTATATGCACCTATCTATATGAATGCAACTAAATGCAATATGATTCTACCTACTTGGTCAAAAGCAAATCAATCTCCAAGAACATATATAAGCAAGTAGGGCAAAGGTCATATAACGACTCACAAACTCTACCAATTCAAATATCAAAATAAAGTTCAAATAGACTTGCAAGAAGAAAGCTCATGAAAGCCGGGAACAAGGAATTGAGCATCAAACCCTCACCGGATGTGTATCCGCTCTAGTCGCTCTAGTGTATAGGGTCGATCACTCAATTCTCTTCTAATCATGCCTTCCATGATTTGTTTTTCATCTAACAATCAACAATTATTCAATGCATGCATACATTCATCATGAGGACTTATTCATAGGTTGTAATGGGGCTAGGGTAATAAAGGTAGGATGCATATGGTCAAGTGAGCTTGAAAATTGAATCTTTGATTAACCTAAGCTCTAATCAAACACATATAACAACCTATACAATTTTAATACACAACCTAGCTATCCATGATTCTCACTTTTTCACATACTCATGCATTCTTTTTTTTTTATTCACATTCCATATGCATTGATTTTTATTGAACTTTACTTTGGGGCATTTTTGTCCCCGTTTTATTTCTTTTTCTCTTTTCTCTTTTTATAATATATATTTATATATATATATATATGTTTTTTTTTCTTTATCATTTTTTTTCTAAAGTATATACAAACATATCAATGCATATGGTTTTACATATTGTGCATGAATATGTACCCAATTTCCCAAAAATCTTCAACAAAAATATAAAAACACACTTTTGTCTCAACCAATGTCCCAAGTTTTCCATACCCAAATGATACACACCCTTACTAACCTAAGCTAATCAAAGATCCAAATTAAGGACATTTATTGTTTTTCACTTAAGCTTGTAATGTGCTTTAATTAAGAACAAATGAGTTAAGCATAGGCTCAAAATTGGCTAACAATGGTTGATGAAAGGTAGGCCATTTGGGTAAGTGAGCTAATGAAACAATGGCATCAATCATATAAATGCATGAATACACAAAATAATGGACATAGAGAATCAAACAAATCAAAGATTACAATCATAGAAAGAGGATAATGCATACAAGAAGGAAGAATAAGTGGTTATAAGATGTAACCATGCAGTTAGGCTCAAATCTCACAAACTTGTGTTCTTAGCTCAAAAACCATGTTCCAAAATAAATTCTTTCAAGCAAGTTCAATAAAAAAAATTTTCCAAATTGGTAGGTTGCCCTAAAACTATAATTTCTTGGAAGGAAATCATCACCATAACCAAGTAGTCCTGACATAAAAAGAAATGGTGAAATATGTACAAGTTCTAACTAGCATGCAACCTATCATGTGATGCGACAACTAACTAACAAAGACAAAAATTGAAAAAAATTGGTGTTGAAAAAGGAAATTGTTACCCATGGAGATCGGTCGGATGACCTCCCCACATTTAGAAATTTGCACCGTCCTCGGTGCATGCAAAGAAGAGCAAGGTGGACGGATTGCTACAATTGATGAGTTTCTTCAAAGGGTTGTGCGGATGAACTTGTTTGTTGCCCTATTTAGAAGCCTTTCCATTCCTTTCCTTCTTGGTGGCCAACCTAAAAGGAAAGAAAAAGAAAGAAAATTAAGCCTACAACAAAGATATGGAAGCAATTAGAACATAGGCGGGGGCTAATGCCAAATAAAAGTATGGTTCTCAATACACGGTAGCTACAACATGTGAGTGAGAAAACAATGTAGGCAAGAGGCATATCAACTAATACTTGATGCAAGAGTAAAGTCAAAGCATGAAGAGCACTCAAAAGCATCAAGTTCAACTAGAATAGTGGGTCATGAAAGACATGCAAGTTCATATCAATGCATAAAGAATATAAGAGTCATACAAGATTAAGCATTGATTCAAAAGTTTCATCACTCAACAATATCAAACAAGTCAAGAAGCACCAAGATTAACCAAGAAAATTCTCAACAATTGAGTAAGAAAATTCAACACCATTATTCAAATAAGAGGCTTAGAAAAGAAAAAAATGAAAACAAGCTATAAAAACAAAATTGAAAATGTAAAGAATAGGAGTATACGAATGCGATAAACAAAAGAAAACGGAAGAACAGAAAAATAACTCCTTTTTTTTAACCGGCGCGGATGCGCAAAGTGCGCGCACGCGCGGGTGGTAGGCACAGAATAGGCACAAAAGTGGCACAACTCTCTGGAAAATGTACCAGGAGTGCAAATGGGCGATCGACGCGCGCGCGCAAGGTGCGCTAGCGCGTCAATCCGCGAATTGCCAAAAGGGCGCGTACGCGCCAAGTGCGCGCACGCGCGGTTGGTTTGTGCCTTAGGTATGGTGCTGGCGCAGTGTAGGCGCAACTCTCGGGTCAATGTATGGAGGGGTAATTTTTTCAATCCACGCGTCCGCGCATATAGCGCGCTCGCGTGGATGGTCGAAAATGCTTGAGGTGTGCATACGCGCCAGGTGCCCGCACGCGCGGGTTGGTGCTCTGTTTTTCAAAATTTTTCATGTTCTTGCACCAATCCAAGCATTCCAAACCTCCAAGCAGCTACCCAAACACCATAAAAGCCTTATTCAACATATTAGACTACCAAATAAACTCAACAAATAAAACAAAACATGAAATCAAACCTATTCTGCCAATATTTACAAAAGAGAAAAATGAAAAGAGTTTACCATGGTGGGGTGTCTCCCACCTAGCACTTTTAGTTTAAGTCCTTAAGTTGGACATTTGGAAGGCTCCTTGTTATGGTGGCTTATGCTTGTACTCATCTTGAAACCTCCACCAATGCTTGGACTTCAAGTAAGCTCCAAAATTCAAAACTAGTGGCACCAAGCTTTGATGAAGTTCCACACAAGCTAAGGGCTTCCAAAGTTGATCTTCATCTATTCCCGGATCCCAAATCTTGTTTCTACACCCATCTTCAAGTTGGTCAAGACAATTCCATTTGGGTGGCAAGTGATCCGAATTCCCATGTGAGCACCAAAGCATTCTCCTAGACCCTTTTAGTTGAGAATTATACCACCCATTGCACTTGAACTTTGAATTTCCAACCATAAAGAACCTTGATTGGCATTTCCACCCATTACTCAATTTTCTTTTGCTCTTAACCCCACAAAGAGCTCTAAGTTGCCCATCCGTCTCAAGCAAACCATATTCAAGTGAGAAATTAAAGCTTAGGGATAAGAGTTTTACCCACTTGAATGTTGTGTTGGGTGGTGACTTAGGAAGGGACGTCTCCAATGGTCTTGTAAGTTCCATTCCCTTGTGCT
The DNA here is from genome assembly GCF_003086295.3 of Arachis hypogaea. Taxonomy (NCBI): domain Eukaryota; kingdom Viridiplantae; phylum Streptophyta; class Magnoliopsida; order Fabales; family Fabaceae; genus Arachis; species Arachis hypogaea. The sequence goes on from NC_092036.1 coordinate 56,257,452, forward strand.
CTTCTTTGAATACCTCCACCTCTTGGCAAGCTTCTTCCATGTTCACCTCTTGACAAGGCTCTTCATGTCCAATTACTTCCTCACCAACCTCTTCTAGCTCTCCTCCATTCTTCATATCACAACTTGGAGGTAATGTAGAACTTGTCTCAACATCCACCTCAGTTTCAAGAGGAGAAGATTCTTCAAATACCAAAGGGTCATATGTTGGTCTGGGCTCATCTTTAAGAGGAAGATTTGTTGCTTGCTCACCTTCTTCCAATTCTTCATCATTCATTATATGCTTAGGAGGTTGCGCACCCTCGTTAACATCGCCTTCAAGCTCAATGGAAGAGGGTTCAACAACTTCCACAAAATCATCAACAATGTTACTTGGTGTGGAAGTGTTCTCAAACTTGGAATCCACCTCTTATTCAACTTCCTCTAACTCTTCAACCACTTCTTCTTCAACAATCTCTCCTTCCTCCACTTGTTGTAAGACATACCCCATCTCCTTGTCCTCATGTTGAGATTCTAAAATCTCCTTCATGATCCTTTCTTTGGTTGATTTCTCACACTCATCCGTGGAGATGCTTTGCGTGTTGCATGAGTCCCATGAGTCCAAGTTGGCTTTAATTTTGGCAAGGTTAGCCTCAATAGCTTCATAATTCCTCCTTTGGGCTTCCTCTTGATCCTTTTGACGGATTATTGCTTGAAGCCGATCCATTTCTTCTTTGAGATGATCCATTGACTCTTGGATGGATGGATGTGGGTGTTCTTCCTTGGAGGGTTGTGGTGGAAAGGGAAATTCATTATGTGGTTGAAAGTAATCATACATGGGAGGTGATTCATCTTGGTAAGGGTAATGCGGTGGTGGTTCTTGGTAGTGATCATGATAGGGTTGCGGTGGTTCTAAAGGTTCTTGCTCATAACGGTTATAAGAATGTGGTATGGATGATTGGTCATATGATGGATATGGATCATAGGAAGATGTTTGGTATGGAAAGGCTTGTGAGTATGGTTGAGGTTCATGTTGAGGATAAGAATCATAAGCAATTGGTGGTGGTGCTTGATTATCACAAAAGGAGTCACCATAGCCATTGAATTGACATGTATTAGGATGGTAATTATACCCATAAGTATCCAGAGGTTGTTGCCAATAGGAGTGATCAATTCCTTGAGGCTCCTCCCATCTTTGTTGGTTTCATCCATAATGAGTGTCATCATTGAAGTTCACATTTCCTACAACACAATTAAAACCAAACTCATAGCCAAGGTGAGAATTCATAGTGGAAAAGCAAAATAAATCTAGCAAAAACTAGCAAATAAGGAAAAAATGAGATATTCATACTATTCACATATATATAATAACCAATAACACAACACCATTGCAACTCCCCGGCAACGGCGCCATTTTTTATGATCGAACTTTTGTGTGGTATAGAATTTTCCTCAAATGAATGAATTCTCGTTGTAAGTATAGTTCTACACCAACAAAGAGTCCTCACATGCAAAAATATTGAGTTGTCACAAGTACAAACCCCAATAAGAATTAACCGGAGTATTTGGACTCCGGGTCGTCTCACGAAGAGTTGCAATGAAATGTATTATTATTGGCTATGAGGGTTATAGGGGGTTTTGGTTGATTAGAGGGGCAATAAAATAAAAAGACAAGAAAAGTAAATTGAGCAAGTAATTAAAGAAAGCAAGTAATAAAGAGAGACATTCATGGCAATGGATTGAGATCATAGGCTTTCTATCCTAGTCATGCATGATTAGTTCATCTTATTTAGTTAACTCCAACAAATAGGGAGAATGTCAAACAAGATTAACCAATCATATCACAATAATAAACAAGAATTTATCTCATTATGTCAACTCCAACAAATAGGGAGAAAGTCTAATGAGACTAGCTAATCTCAATCCAAAAGTCCTAATCGACTTACTAATTAAATTAGCAAAAGATTAGCATCAATGGAAACAATCTTCCATAAGTCCTAATCAACTCACTAATTAAATTAGCAAAAGATTAGCGTCAATGGAAACAATACTAGCTAACAACTCTAGATCGCCAACATAAGTTGGGTTTTCATGACTCAATGGTGCACGAAATTGTGATCATCAATGGCGCCATCAACATGGTACGCTCAATTGCAATCTCAACTCTTTATCACAACTTCGCACAACTAACCAGCAAGTGCAGTGGGTCGTCCAAGTAATAAACCTTACGCGAGTAAGGGTCAATCCCATGGAGATTGTTGGTATGAAGCAAGCTATGGTCATCTTGTAAATCTCAGTCAGGCAGATTCAAATGGTTATAGATGATTTATGAATAAAGCATAAAATAAAGATAGAACGCCCCACAATCGCGGGTTTGAAGCTCGTCACAGTCATTCAATCCTTGAATCCTACTCAGAATACCATAGACAAGGTTTAGACCTTCTGGATTCTCTTGAATGCCGCCATCAATTCTAGCTTATACCACGAAGATTTTGATTAAGGAACCCAAGAGATATCCACTCAATCTAAGGTAGAACGGAGGTGGTTGTCAGGCACACGTTCATAGGTGAGAATGATGATGAGTGTCACGGATCATCATATTCATCAAGTTGAGGAACAAGTGATATCTTAGAACAAGAATAAGCTGAATTGAATAGAAGAACAATAGTAATTGCATTAATACTCGAGGTACAGCAGAGCTCCACACCTTAATCTATGGTGTGTAGAAACTCCACCGTTGAAAATATATAAGAACAAGGTCTAGGCATGGCCAAGAGGCCAGCCCCCATGATCTAAGATAGCATAAGACTACTCAAAGATAGCTAACAAGATGTCTAATATAATAGCAAAAGGTCCTATTTGTAGAGAACTAGTAGCTTAGGGTTTACAAAGATGAGTAAATGACATAAAAATCCACTTCCGGGCCCACTTGGTGTGTGCTTGGGCTGAGCATTGAAGCATTCTCATGTAGAGACTCTTCTTGGAGTTAAACGCCAACTTGTGTGCCAGTTTGGGCGTTTAACTCCCATTCTTGTGCCAGTTCCGGCGTTTTACGCCAGAATTCTTGAGCTGACTTGGAACGCCTGTTTGGGCCATCAAATCTCGGGCAAAATATGGACTATTATACATTGCTGGAAATCCCAGGATGTCTACTTTCCAACGCAGTTAAGAGCGCACCAATTGGGCTTCTGTAGCTCCAGAAAATCCACTTCGAGTGCAGGGAGGTCAGAATCCAACAGCATCTGCAGTCCTTTTCAGCCTCTGAATCAGATTTTTGCTCAGATCCCTCAATTTTAGCCAGAAAATACCTGAAATCACAGAAAAACACACAAACTCATAGTAAAGTCCAGAAAAATAAATTTTAACTAAAAACTAATAAAAATATAATAAAAACTGACTAAAATGTACTAAAAACAATGCCAAAAAGCGTATATATTATCCGCTCATCACAACACCAAACTTAAATTGTTGCTTGTCCCCAAGCAACTGAAGATCAAATAAGATAAAAAGAAGAGATTATGCAATGAATTCCAAAAACATCTATGAAGATCAGTATTAATTAGATGAGCGGGGCTTTTAGCTTTTTGCCTCTGAATAGTTTTGGCATCTCACTTTATCCTTTGAAATTCAGAATGATGGGCTTCTATAGGAACTCAGAATCTAGATAGTGTTATTGATTCTCCTAGTTAAGTATGATGATTCTTGAACATAGCTACTTTATGAGTCTTGGCTGTGGCCCAAAGCACTCTGTCTTCCAGTATTACCACCAGATACATACATGCCACAGACACATAACTGGGTGAACCTTTTCAGATTGTGACTCAGCTTTGCTAGAGTCCCCAATTAGAGGTGTCCAGGGTTCTTAAGCACACTCTTTTTGCCTTGGATCACAATTTTATTTTTTTCTTTTTCTTTTCCCCTTTTTTCATTTTTTTTTTGAATTCACTACTTTTTCTTGCTTCAAGAATCATTTTTATGATTTTTCAGATCCTCAGTAACATGTCTCTTTTTTCATCATTCTTTCAAGAGCCAACATTCATGAACAACAAATTCAAAAGACATATGCACTGTTCAAGCATACATTCAGAAGTTAAAGTATTGCCACCACATCAAAATAATTAATCTGTTATAAAATTCAAAATTCATGCAATTCTTCTCTTTTCCAATTAAGAACATTTTTCATTTAAGAAAGGTAATGGATTCATAGGACATTCATAACTTTAAGGCATAGACACTAAGACACTAATGATCATAAGACACAAACATAGATGATGAACATAAGCATAAAAATTCGAAAAACAGGAAAATAAAGAACAAGGAGATTAAAGAACGGGTCCACCTTAGTGATGGCAGCTTGTTCTTCCTCTTGAAGATCTTATGGAGTGCTTGAGCTCCTCAATGTCTCTTCCTTGCCTTTGTTACTCCTCTCTCATGACTCTTTGATCTTCTCTAATTTCATGGAGGAGAATGGAATGTTCTTGGTGCTCCACCCTTAGTTGTCCCATGTTGGAACTCAATTCTCCTAGGGAGGTGTTGATTTTCTCCCAATAGTTTTGTGGAGAAAAGTGCATCCCTTGAGGCATCTCAGGGATTTCATGATGAGTGGGATCTCTTGTTTGCTCCATCCTTTTCTTAGTGATGGGCTTGTCCTCATCCATGAGGGTGTCTCCCTCTATGTCAATTCCGACTGAATAACAGAGGTGACAAATGAGATGAGGGAAGGCTAACCTTGCCAAGGTAGAGGACTTGTCTGCCACCTTATAAAGTTCTTGGGATATAACCTCATGAACCTCTATTTCCTCTCTAATCATGATGCTATGAATCATGATGGCCCGGTCTATAGTAACTTCGGACCGGTTGCTAGTGGGAATGATTGAGCGTTGGATAAACTCCAACCATCCCCTAGCCACGGGCTTGAGGTCATGCCTTTTCAGTTTAACCGGCTTCCCTCTTGAATCTCTCTTCCATTGAGCGCCCTCTTCACAAATGTCTATGAGAACTTGGTCCAACCTTTGATCAAAGTTGACCCTTCTAGTGTAAGGGTGTTCATCTCCTTGCATCATGGGCAAGTTGAATGCCAACCTTACATTTTCCCGACTAAAATCTAAGCATTTCCCCCGAACCATTGTGAGCCAATTCTTTGGGTCCGGGTTCACACTTTGATCATGGTTCTTGGTGATCCATGCATTGGCATAGAACTCTTGAACCATTAAGATTCTGACTTATTGAATGGGATTGGTAAGAACTTCCCAACTTCTTCTTTGGATCTCATGTCGGATCTCCGGATATTCACTCTTTTTGAGTTTGAAAGGGACCTCGGGGATCACCTTCTTCATGGCCACAACTTTATAGAAGTGGTCTTGATGCACCCTTGAGATGAATCTCTCCATCTCCCATGACTCGGAGGTGGAAGCTTTTGCCTTCCCTTTCCTCTTTCTAGAGGTTTTTCCGGCCTTAGATACCATAAATGGTTATGGAAAAACAAAAAGCAATGCTTTTACCACACCAAACTTAGAAGTTTTGCTCGTCCTCAAGCAAAAGAAGAAAGAAGAGAGTAGAAGAAGAAGAAATAGAGGAGATGGCGGTGGCTTTGTGGTTCGGCCAAGGGGAAGAAGTAGTGTTTAGGTTGTGTGAAAATGAAGGAGTGAAGAAGGGTTTATATAGGGGTGGGGATAGGGTGTATGGTTTGGTCATGTATGGGTAGGTTTGGGAGGGAAAGTGGTTTGAATTTGAATGGTGAGGTAGGTGGGGTTTTATGAAGGATGGATGTGAGTGGTGAAGAGAATAGTGGGATTTGATAGGTGAGGGGTTTTGGGGAAGAGGTGTTGAGGTGATTGTTGAATGGTTGAAGATGAGAGAGAGTGGTGAGGTTGGTGGGGATCCTGTGGGGTCCACAGATCCTGAGGTGTCAAGGAAAATTCATCCCTGCACCAAGTGGCGAGCAAAAATGCTTCCTTATGCTAATTCTGGCGTTAAACACTGGGCTGGTGCCCATTTCTGGCGTTTAACACCAGCTTCTTGCCCTTTCCTGGTGTTTAACGCCAGTCTGGTGCCTTTTTCTGGCGTTAAACGCCCAGAATGGTGCCAGACTGGGCGTTAAACGCCCATTTGCTGCCCTTACTGGCGTTTAAATGCCAGCAAGTTTTTCCTCCAGGGTGTGCTATTTTTCTTTCTGTTTTTCATGCTATTTTTGCTTTTTCAATTGATTTTGTGACTTTCCATGATCATCAACCTACAGAAAACATAAAATAACAAAGGAAATATAGATAAATATAACATTGGGTTGCCTCCCAACAAGCGCTTCTTTAATGTCTGTAGCTTGACAGTGGGCTCTCATGGAGCCTCATAGATACTCAGAGCAATGTTGGAACCTCCCAACACCAAACTTAGAGTTTGAATGTGGGTGTTCAACACCAAACTTAGAAGTTGGTTGAGGCCTTCCAACACCAAACTTAGAGTTTGACTGTGGGGGCTCTGTTTGACTTTGTTTTGAGAGAAACTCTTCATGCTTCCTCTCCATGGTTACAGAGGGATATCCTTGAGCCGTAAACATAAAGGATTCTTCATTCACTTGAATGATCAATTCTCCTCTGTCAACATCAATCACAGCCTTTGTTGTGGCTAGGAAGGGTCTGCCAAGGATGATGGATTCATCCATACACTTCCCAGTCTCTAGGACTATGAAATCAACAGGGATGTAATGGTCTTCAACTTTTATCAGAACATCCTCTACAATTCTGTATGCTTGTTTTCTTGAATTGTCTACCATCTCTAGTGAGATTCTTGCAACTTGTACCTCAAAGATCCCTAGCTTCTCCATTACAGAGAGAGGCATGAGGTTTATGCTTGACCCTAGGTCACACAGAGCCTTATTGAAGGTCATGGTTCCTATTGTACAAGGTATTGAGAACTTCCCAGGGTCCTGTCTCTTTTGAGGTAGTTTCTGCCTAGACAAGTCAGCCAGTTCTTTGGTAAGCAAAAGGGGTTCATCCTCCCAAGTCTCATTACCAAATAACTTGTCATTTAGCTTCATGATTGCTCCAAGGTACTTAGCAACTTGCTCTTCAGTGACATCTTCATCCTCTTCAGAGGAAGAATACTCATCAGAGCTCATGAATGGCAGGAGTAAATCCAATGGAATCTCTATGGTCTCAGTGTGAGCCTCAGATTCCCATGGTTCCTCATTAGGGAACTCATTGGAGGCCAGTGGACGTCCATTGAGGTCTTTCTCAGTGGCGCTCACTACCTCTTTCTCCTCTCCAAGTTCGGCCATGTTGATGGCCTTGCACTCTCCTTTTAGATTCTCTTCTGTATTACTTAGAAGGGTACTAGGAGGGAGTTCAGTAACTTTCTTACTCAGCTGACCCACTTGTGCCTCCAAGTTTCTAATGGAGGACCTTGTTTCAGTCATGAAACTTTGAGTGGTTTTGATTAGATCAGAGACCATGGTTGCTAAGTGGCTCTGCTTAAATTCTCTATCTGTTGCTGAGAAGATGATGGAAAGGCTTGCCATTGCTAACTTGTTTCTTCCACCATTATTTGTTGAACCTTGTTGGCTCTTGTTGATCCTTCATAGAGTTTGGATGATTTCTCCATAGGATTATAGGTTTCTAAGATTTCCATGTAATTACTTTCCATTGAGGTTTCGTATTTTTTTCAGATCTTTAGATGCTGTGCAGCTTGCTTCCAGAAGACTTGAGAAATCATATGATTGCTGATCATATTGTTCTGACATTGACATTCAGAGTATCAATCTCAAGAACTCATTTCTTCTTATTCGTCCCATTGTTCACAGGATTCCTTTCAGAAGTGTACATGAATTGGTTATTTGCAACCATTTCAATGAGTTCTTGAGCTTCTGCAGGGTCTTCTTCAGATGAAGAGATCCTCCAGTAGAGCTATCCATGACATCTTGGACAGTTCAGACAGACATATAGAAGATACCTATGATGCTCACTCAGAAGCATTCAGAAGACACTTTCTGATCAATTATTTGTATCTTTCCAGCTTATAGAAGGATTCACTTCCTTCTGTCTGAAGTTTGGCTTCCACTCTAAGCTTACTCAATTTTTGAGGTGGAAGAACTTTGCCAGAAGGCATTGACTACTTTTCCAAGAGTTCAGGCTTTCTTTAGTTGTGAGTCCATATTCTACTCTATCTTTACAGCAAAGGAATCATAATCTGTAACTCATCACCATTGGTCTTGACAGTGTTATAGATTTGCAAGAATTCAACTAAAACTGATGAAGATCTTCCAATTGGAGTCCATGGAATTGCATTCTGTTGCATTAAAGAAATACTTGAGGTTAAGCTCAAAGTTTTTGTCCATGCAGGGATAAATATAATCGGATAAACTAAGTCCCCATTCCTTGCATTGTTGGCATTGTTGTTGTTTTCGGCTGCCATGTCTTCTTCTTTTGAAAATTCTGTTAGGTCCTCTACAAGAGTTGTGCTTTAGCTTTCTTAGTTTCGCTTCAGTCCTTCAGGTTCAGGTCAGCCTACAAGAAGCTTTGTTTTGCTCCTGCTCATATGGAAAGAAGAAAATATGAATCCCTATGTCACAGTATAGAATTCCTGAGTGTCAGAGGAAAGAAAAAGGAAGAGTAGAAGAATTCGAACTTAGAAAGATGAGTCGAATTGTGCATGAGGAGGAGTGTTAGTCCATAGATAGAAGGATTGAGAAGAGGGGAAGAAATTTTCGAAATAAATTAAAAAGATTTTAAAACATTTTGAAAAATTGAAGAATGATTTTCGAAAATTTGATTGGGAAGAAATAAAGTGATTTTTGAAAAGATTTTGAATTAGAATCAAAAAGAAGTGGTTGAAAACTTATTTTGAAAAAGATGTGATTAAAAAGATATGGTTGAAAGATATAGTTTTAAAAAGATATGATTGAGAAGATATGATTTGGAAAAACAATTAAAAAGATTTGATTTTTAAAATCAATGACTTGGTAACAAGAAAGATATGATTTAAACATTAAACCTTTCTCAACAGAAAAGGCACCATACTTGAAATGTTGAATCAAATCATTAATTGTTAGCAAGTATTTTTGAAATTGGAAGAAATTGATTTTGAAAATATATGATTGAAAAGATATGATTTGAAAAAGATTTGATTTTGAAAAATTATGAAAACTTGAAAAAAATTTGAATTGAAACAAAATCATCCCTCTGTGCCATCCTGGCGTTAACGCCCAGAATGGTATCCATTCTGGCGTTTAACGCCCAAATGCTACCCTTTTGGGCATTAAATGCCCAGTCAGGCACCTGGCTGGTGTTAACGCCATTTCCTTCTTCACTGGCATTTTGAAGCAGCTTTTTTCTGTGTATTCCTGCTGTATGTTCTGATCTCATTCTCTGCTTATTGATTGAAAAGACACAATAAAATTTTTTTGGATTTTAATGATGAGGAAATCAAAATGAACTAAAATCAAATAACAATGCATGCAGACACCAACTTAGAAGTTTGTATACATACACTAACAAATGAGAATCATATGAGAAACAACAAACCAAAAACAAGGAATTTAAAGATCAGGCAAGTAATCATCAGAACAACTTGAAGATCATGAAGACACATGATAAATCAAGAAGAACAGAAACATGCAATTGACACCAAACTTAAAATGAGACACTAGACTCAAACAAGAAATATTTTTGGTTTTTATGATTTTGTAAATTTTTTGGATTTTTTGAAAATTATATGGAGAAGAAAATAAAGAGATTCAAAAATTTTAATAAGAATTCCAATTATGCAATGTTAGCCTAAAGCTTTAGTCTAAAGGAATTAGACATGGCTAGCCAAGCTTCAGCAGGACATTATATTCAAGAGCTAAATTGATGAAGATCAATCAGCTTTGGTGATGATAAGAACATCACCTTGAAACACTAGAATTCATTCTTAAAAATTCTGAAAAATACCTAATCTAAGCAACAAGATGAACCGTCAGTTGTCCAAACTCAAACAATCCCTGGCAACGGTGCCAAAAACTTGGTAGGCGAAATTGTGATCATCAATGGTGCCATCAACATGGTACGCTCAATTGCAATCTCAACTCTTTATCACAACTTCGCACAACTAACCAGCAAGTGTACTGGGTCGTCCAAGTAATAAACCTTACGCGAGTAAGGGTCGAACCCACAGAGATTGTTGGTATGAAGCAAGCTATGGTCATCTTGTAAATCTCAGTCAGGCAGATTCAAATGGTTATAGATGATTTATGTAGATTAAGGTGTGGAGCTCTGCTGTACCTCGAGTATTAATGCAATTACTATTGTTCTTCTATTCAATTCAGCTTGTTCTTATTCCAAGATATTCATTCGCACTCAAGAACTTGATGAATGTGATGATTATGTGATGCTCATCATCATTCTCACTTATGAACGCGTGCCTGACAACCACTCCCGTTCTACAAGCAAACAAGGCTTGAATGTTTATCTCTTGGATTCCTTAATCGGAATCTTCGTGGTATAGCTAGAACTGATGGGCATTCAAGAGAATCCAGAAGGTCTAAACCTTGTCTGTGGTATTCTGAGTAGGATTCAATGATTGAATGACTGTGACGAGCTTCAAACTCCTGAAGGCTGGGCGT